>NC_056446.1:46354749-46654749 GCF_018296145.1 Oncorhynchus tshawytscha | reverse complement strand
GTATCTCCTTCCTGAGAGGTTTGACGGCTGTGTGGTCCCATGGTGTTTATACTTGCATACTATTGTTTGTACAGATGAACGTGGTACCTTCAGGCGTTTGGAAATTGCTCCCAAGAATGAACCAGACTTGTGGAGGTCTACAAAGTTTTTTCAGATCTTGGCTGATTTCTTTTGATTTTCCCATGATGTCAAGCAATGAGGCAATGAGTTTGAAGGTAGGCCTTCAAATACATCCACAGGTACACCTCCAAGCTTCTAAGGCCATGACATAATTTGTGGGAATTTTCCAAGCTGTTTACAGGCACAGTCAACTTAGTGTATGTGAACTTCTGACCCACTGAAATTGTGATACAGTGAATTGTAAGTTAAATAATCTGTCTGTAAACAATTGTTTGAAATTTCTTGTGTTACGCACAAAGTAGATGCCCTAACCGACTTGCCAACACTATAGTTTGTTAACAAGAAATTTGTGGAGTGGTTGAAAAACGAGTTTTAATGACTCCAACCTAAGTGTATGTAAACTTCCGACATCAACTGTATGTATTATTTTTGTCCAGATGGGATAGGGCAGTGTGCAGTGTGATGGCGATTGCGTCATCTGTGGACCTGTTGGGGCGGTATGCAAACTGAAATGGGTCTAGGGTGACCGGTAATGTGGCGGTGATATGATCCTTGACTAGCCTCTCTGTAACAGTTGTCTTGGGTGGAAGGAGAGGACCAAAGCGCAGCTTGGTTAGTGTTCATCTTATTTAATAATAATCCAAACTGAACACTTCAAATTACAAAACAACAAAGTGAAAACCGAAACAGTTCTGTCTGGTGCAGTCCCAAAAAGACTGAAAAAAACCACCCACAAAACACAATTGAAAACAGGCTACCTAAATATGGTTCTCAATCAGGGACAACGATTGACAGCTGCCTCTGATTGAGAACCATATCAGGCCAAACACAGAAATAGAAAAATATAGAAAAACTAACATAGACAACCCACCCAACTCACGCCCT
Source organism: Oncorhynchus tshawytscha (assembly GCF_018296145.1). Lineage (NCBI taxonomy): Eukaryota > Metazoa > Chordata > Actinopteri > Salmoniformes > Salmonidae > Oncorhynchus > Oncorhynchus tshawytscha. Next base: position 46,653,744 of record NC_056446.1, on the reverse strand, counting down.
GACCATACTAAAACAAAAGACAAAACAAAGGAACTAAGGTCAGAACGTGACACTCTCAAAGCACTTCATGATGAAAGAAGTGAGTGCTACGGACCGGTAGTCATTTAGTTCAGTTATAGTTGCCTTCTTTAGTAAGGGAACAATGCTAGCCATCTTGAAGCATGTTGGGACAACAGACTGGGGTAGGGAGAGATTAAATGTGACTGTAAACAAACCAGCCAGCTGGTCTGTGTATGCTCTGAGGACACGGCTAGGGATGTAGTCTGGTCCAGAGGCCTTGCGAGGATTGAAGAGTTGAAATGTTTTACTCACGTCAGCCACTGAGAAGGAGGGGGTGGCACAGTCATGGTGAGCATTCCGCGACGGTGGCACTGTACAATCCTCAAAGAGGGCAAAGAAGGTGTGTTATTACATACTCACTGGACTCTACCCTCACACTCACTAGACTACGCACACACTCTAAAGACTCTACCCACATTCTGACTAGACTACCCACTGACTCACTAGACTCTACCCACACACTCACTAGACTACCCACACACTCACTAGACTATACCCACACACTCACTAGACTCTACACACACACTCACTAGACCCTACCCACACACTCACTGGACTCTACCCACACACTCACTAGACTCTACCCACACACTCATTAGACTACCCACACACTAACTATATTACCCACACACTCACTATACTACCCACACACTCACTGGACTCTATCCACACACTCACTATAGTACCCACAGATTCACTAAACTCTACCCACACACTCACTGGACTCTACCCACACTCTCACTATACTACCCACACACTCACTAAACTCTACCCACACACTCACTAGACCTACCCACGCACTCACTGGACTCTACCCACACACTCACTAGACTCTACACACAAACTCACTGGACTCTACCCACACTCTCACTATACTACCCACACACTCACTAAACTCTACCCACACACTCACTAGACCTACCCACGCACTCACTAGACTCTACCCACTCAGTCACAAGCTCTACTCACACACTGACTAGACTCCACCCACACAGTCACTGGATGAAACCACACACTCACTAGACTCTACCCACACACTGACTAGACTCTACCCACACACTGACTAGACTCTACCCACACACTCACTGGACTCTACCCACACACCCACTGGACTCTACCTAAATACTCACCAGACTCTACCCACATACTCACTAGACTCCACCCACACGCTCACTAGACTCTACCCACACACTCACTATACTACCCACACATTCACTAGACTCTAACCAAACGCCTACTATACTACCCACACACTCACTAGACCCTACCCACACATTCACTATTCCCTACCCACACACTCACTGGACTCTACCCACACTCTCACTATACTACCCACACACTCACTAAACTCTACCCACACACTCACTAGACCTACCCACACAGTCACTGGACTCTACCCACACAATCACTAGACTCTACCCACACATCCACTAGACTCTACCCACACACTCACTGGACTCTACCCACACACACCCTACACTAAACCCACACACACCCTGGACTCTAACCACACACGCACTAGACTCTACCTACACACTCACTGGACTCCACCCACACTCGCACTAGACCTACCCACGCACTCACTGGACTCTACCCACACACTCAGTAGACTCTACACACACACTCACTAGACTCTACCCACACACTGAAAATACTCTTTACACACAATCACAAGACTTCCCAAACACTCACTGGACTGTACCTACATACTGACTAGACTCTACCCACATTGTCCCTGGACTCTACCCACACACTCACTAGACTCTACCCACTCAGTCTCAATCTACCCACACACTGACTAGACTCCACCCACACAGTCACTGGATGATACCACACACTCACTAGACTCTACCCACACACTGACTAGACTCTACCGACACACTGACTAGACTCTACCCACACACTCACTACACTCTACCCACACACTCACTATACTACCCACACACTCACTAGACTCTACCCACACAGTCACTAGACTCTACCCACACAGTCACTGGACTCTACCCGCACATTCACTAGACTCTACCCACACAGTCACTAGACTCTACCCATATATACTCACTTGTTTCTACCCACACAATCACTGGACTCTACCCACATACTGAATAGACTCTACCCACAAACTCACTAGACTCTACCCACACAGTCACTGGACTCTACCCACACATCCACTAGACTCTAACCACACAGTCACTAGACTCTACCCACACAGTCACTGGACTCTACCCACACAGTCACTAGACTCTACCCACACAGTCACTGGACTCTACCCGCACACTCATTAGACTCTACCCACACAGTCACTAGACTCTACCCACACAGTCACTGGACTCTACCCGCACACTCACTAGACTCTACCCACACACTCACTAGACTCTACCCACACACTGACTAGACTCTACCCACACACTCACCAGACTCTACCCACACACTCACTACACTCTACCCACACAGTCACTAGACTCTACCCACACAGTCACTGGACTCTACCCACACAGTCACTAGACTCTACCCACACAGTCACTGGACTCTACCCGCACACTCACTAGACTCTACCCACACAGTCACTAGACTCTACCCACACACTCACTATACTACCCACACACTCACTAGACTCTACCCACACACTCACTAGACTCTACCCACACAGTCACTGGACTCTACCCACACGCTCACTAGACTCTACCCACACACTCACTAGACTCTACCCACACGCTCACTAGACTCTACCCACACACTCACTATACTACCCACACACTCACTAGACTCTACCCACACACTCACTAGACTCTACCCACACAGTCACTGGACTCTACCCGCACATTCACTAGACTCTACCCACACAGTCACTAGACTCTACCCATATATACTCACTTGTTTCTACCCACACAATCACTGGACTCTACCCACATACTGAATAGACTCTACCCACAAACTCACTAGACTCTACCCACACAGTCACTGGACTCTACCCACACAATCACTAGACTCTACCCACACATCCACTAGACTCTACCCACACAGCCACTAGACTCTACCCACACAGTCACTGGACTATACCCACACAGTCACTAGACTCTACCCACACAGTCACTGGACTCTACCTGCACACTCACTAGACTCTACCCACACAGTCACTAGACTCTACCCACACAGTCACTGGACTCTACCCGCACACTCACTAGACTCTACCCACACACTCACTAGACTCTACCCACACACTCACTAGACTCTACCCACACACTCCCTAGACTCTACTCACTAGACTCTACCCACACACTCACTGGACTCTACCCGCACACTCACTAGACTCTACCCACACAGTCAGTCGTCTCTACCCACACACTCACCCGAAGCGTTTGACCCAAGTTAAACACTTTAAATTAAATTCTTCCAAATACTAATTGAGCGTATGTAAACTTCTGACCCACTGGGAATGTGATAAAAGAAATTAAAGCTATAATAAATCATTCTCTCTGCTATTATTCTGACATTTCACATTCTTAAAATAAAGTGGTGAACCTAACTGACCAAAGACAGAGATGTTTCACTTAGATAAAATGTCAGGAATTGTGATAAACTGAGTTTAAATGTATTTGGCTTAGGTGTATGTAACCTTCCGACTTCAACTGTATTACCTAAATTTCCTCATAACCCTGTACATTGACTCAGTACTGTTACTCCTTTTATATAGTGTTATTACTACCTCGTACCCCTGACTCAGGACTAGTACTCCTTGTATATAGCCTCATTACTACCTGGTATCCCTGCACATTGACTCAGGACTAGTTATCCTTGTATATAGCCTCATTACTACCTGGTATCCCTGCACATTGACTCAGGACTAGTACTCCTTGTATATAGCCTCATTACTACCTGGTATCCCTGCACATTGACTCAGGACTAGTTTTCCTTGTTTATAGTCTCATTACTACCTGGTATCCCTGCACATTGACTCAGGACTAGTACTCCTTGTATATAGCCTCATTACTACCTGGTATCCCTGCACATTGACTCAGGACTAGTTCTCCTTGTATATAGCCTCATTACTACCTGGTATCCCTGCACATTGACTCAGGACTAGTACTCCTTGTATATAGCCTCATTACTACCTGGTATCCCTGCACATTGACTCAGGACTAGTTTTCCTTGTATATAGCCTCATTACTACCTGGTATCCCTGCACATTGACTCAGGACTAGTACTCCTTGTTTATAGCCTCATTACTACCTGGTATCCCTGCACATTGACTCAGGACTAGTACTCCTTGTTTATAGCCTCATTACTACCTGGTATCCCTGCACATTGACTCAGGACTAGTACTCCTTGTTTATAGCCTCATTACTACCTGGTATCCCTGCACATTGACTCAGGACTAGTTCTCCTTGTTTATAGCCTCATTACTACCTGGTATCCCTGCACATTGACTCAGTACTAGTACTCCTTGTATATAGCCTTATTACTACCTGGTATCCCTGCACATTGACTCAGGACTAGTTCTCCTTGTATATAGCCTCATTACTACCTGGTATCCCTGCACATTGACTCAGGACTAGTTCTCCTTGTTTATAGCCTCATTACTACCTGGTATCCCTGCACATTGACTCAGGACTAGTTCTCCTTGTATATAGCCTCCTTATTGTTATTTTTTTGTGTTACTTTTTCCTTTTTTATTTACCTTAATTTTTAAAAACTTTTTAACTCTGCATTGTAAGTAAGCATTGCACAGTAATGTCTACACCTGTTGTATTCGGAGCATGGGACTAATAACATTTATTTTGATTTGATTTAATTTGATTTGACACTCACAGCCCTGGGTGGTAGGGTAATATGGTAATTTAGTCTCAGACCTGCTGTCTGGAAGAGTGTCACCCCACATTAACCAGCTACACCGTCAGCAAGACACACACACTCATTCACACAGAGAGACACACACACACACTCCACAGCAGGCGTCAGTTAGATTTGGCTCTTTTGAAGATGAGCAGAAGTGTGGTAATGTTACAGCCGAGGGCGACAGGCTGCCAACACACACACACACACACACACACACACACACACACACACACACACACACACACTGTGCCTGTCACACCATATCTACCTCTCCTTCTCCCTTTCTCTCTAACCCTTTCTCTTGATTTTGGTCTGAGTTAGCCTACTACCAGGCTATTTCTAGATAAGTTACTGCTAGCCAGGCTAAGTTACTACCAGGCTATTTCTAGATAAATTATTGCTAGCCAGGCTAAGTTAGTACCAGGCTATTTCTAGATAAGTTACTGCTAGCCAGGCTAAGTTAGTACCAGGCTATTTCTAGATAAGTTACTGTTAGCCAAGCTAAGTTAGTACCAGGCAATGTCTATATATGTTACTATTAGACATAGCCTATTACTAACTCAGACCATCTAACAAAGGATCTCCTAAAGAGTCCTGGCAAAATGCTTCATTTAAAGTTGTGGATTTCTTTTGAACCTGAAAACTATTATAGTAAGTAGACTAATTTTTGTTGCCCAGATATGACAGGTGTGTGTGTGTGCTTGTGTGTTTGTGTATTGCCCCAGGTCATATCTGTGGTTGGTAGAGCCCAGCGCTGCAGCATGATCCCTCTGCCTTTAATTAACCATATTAACATAAACACTCTCTCTCCCTCTGTCTCTCTCGCCATCTCTCTATCTAAATCTCTCTTTCAGTCCATCTCTCCCCTCCCTCCCTCCCTGCCTCCCTCCCTCCCTTTATCTACTTCCCCATCCCTCTCTTCCTCCCTGTCTTCTTACAATTGTGCTGTTAGATGACCTCAGGCTATCCCGACCAGCTGTATTAAACATGAACTAATCAACCACATACTTTCACACACACACACACAAATGCACACAATGCGCCTGTCACACCACATCTACCTCTCCTTCAACATAGTGTGGTCAGTCGAGTGTTGTTTCTTAGTTCAGATGGAGAGCCTACTATAAAGAGAGATAAGGCTGCTAGGCTGCTATAAAGAGAGATTAGGCTGCTAGTCTACTTTAAAGAGAGATTAGGCTGCTCGTCTGCTATAAAGAGAGATAAGGCTGCTAGGCTACTATATTATATAGAGAGATAAGGCTGCTAGGATACTATATTATATAGAGAGATAAGGCTGCAAGGCTACTATATTATATAGAGCGATAAGGCTGCTAGGCTACTATATTATATAGAGTGATAAGGCTGCTAGGGTACTATATTATATTGAGAGATAAGGCTGCTAGGATACTATATTATATTGAGAGATAAGGCTGCTAGGATACTATAAAGAGAGATTAGGCTGCTAGTCTACTTTAAAGAGAGATTCGGCTGCTCGTCTGCTATAAAGAGAGATAAGGCTGCTAGGCTACTATATTATATAGAGCGATAAGGCTGCTAGGCTACTATATTATATAGAGAGATAAGGCTGCTAGGTTACTATATTATATAGAGAGATAAGGCTGCTAGGATACTATATTATATAGAGAGATAAGGCTGCTAGGCTACTATATTATATAGAGCGATAAGGCTGCTAGGATACTATATTATATAGAGAGATAAGGCTGCTAGGATACTATATTATATAGAGAGATAAGGCTGCTAGGATACTATATTATATAGAGAGATAAGGCTGCTAGGATACTATATTATATAGAGCGATAAGCCTGCTAGGATACTATATTATATAGAGCGATAAGGCTGCTAGGATACTATATTATATAGAGAGATAAGGCTGCTAGGATACTATATTATATAGAGAGATAAGGCTGCTAGGATACTATATTATATAGAGAGATAAGGCTGCTAGGCTACTATATTATATAGAGCGATAAGGCTGCTAGGATACTATATTATATTGAGAGATTAGGCTGCTAGGATACTATATTATATTGAGAGATAAGGCTGCTAGGATACTATATTATATTGAGAGATAAGGCTGCTAAGATACTATATTTTATAGAGAGATAAGGCTGCTAGGATACTATATTATATTGAGAGATAAGGCTGCTAGGATACTATATTATATAGAGAGATAAGGCTGCTAGGATACTATATTATATAGAGAGATAAGGCTGCTAGGATACTACATTATATAGAGAGATAAGGCTGCTAGGCTACTATATTATATAGAGAGATAAGGCTGCTAGGATACTATATTATATTGAGAGATAAGGCTGCTAGGATATTATATTATATAGAGAGATAATGCTGCTAGGCAACTATATCTGCAATCCAGGTAGTTTCCCAGTTTCATCTGCTGTACAGAGAGACTTCTTTTAGTGTTTTAGTTGATTGAAAGACAGAGTTACTTCTCCTTAATGTATAATGATGCCAGATCAGAGTCAGTAGGGATGAGCAGTGATGTTGTCTTTATAAGTGCGTGAATATTGCCATTTTCATGTCAAAATGTAACAAGTGCCTTTGGGTGTCACAGAACATGTATGGAGTTAACCATGGCTGGAGGTACAGCAATAGTAGTAGCCTAACTCAGTAAGAAACTATACTGTTGATTTGATCACAGAGGATATCCTCCTCGCAATCTCCAAAATAAAACAGCCACAGGACAATTTTGTTTTGACGCTGAAACTTTAGAGACATACAGTGGGGCAAAAAAGTATTTAGTCAGCCACCAATTGTGCAAGTTCTCCCACTTAAAAAGACGAGAGAGGCCTGTAATTTTCAGCATAGGTACACTTCAACTATGACAGACAAAATGAGAAGAAAAAAATCCAGAAAATCACATTGTAGGATTTTTAATGAATTTATTTGCAAATTATGGTGGAAAATAAGGATTTTTTTTCCTATTTTTTCTGTCATAGTTGAAGTGTACCTACGATGAAAATTACAGGCCTCTCTCATCTTTTTAAGTGGGAGAACTTGCACAATTGGTGAATGACTTGGCGCTCTTTTCTACTTTTTTGCCCCACTGTACATACAACCTCAATAAGCCTGACTAACCGGTGCTTGTATATAACCTTGCTACTCTTAATGTCTTTTTACTGCTGTTTTATTTCTTTACACAAAACATTTCCTGAGCGAATGTAAAAAACATTACATTTAAAAAAAAAAATTCTGCAAAGTTTCCTAAGAGCTAGTCTTTATGCTGCAATCTCCGTCCGCATCATTCTGTGCACGTGATTAGCATGTTTGTTTTCCCTATTAAATGTATTACCATAGTAATTCGTACTGGATCTGTCCAGATGTGGAAAGAAAACAATGCATTTGGTGGACTCTGTAAGAGTCCATCAAGGGTGCATGGCTTCTTTTGTATTCTTAAAAACTCCAACACAGAGAAGAGAAAGGAACCTTGAATAATTAAACATGTCAGTAAAATACTGTTAGACTTGGGGATTATGGTCACGGACAGTGCTATTCGCCTGTGTTACACCAAAGGTGAAAGCCCAAGACAATGAACAGCTAAAGTAGGCTCCAATGCTGTAAAGTAGGCCTAATAATGCTAAAATAATGCTGAAATAAATCGACTGCTGGTCTTTTCTGAATGCTGCACATTTTTACATTGTGTTCCATTTCCAGCGAGACTATTCAAGCCATCGACTCACTGATGGTTGAAGTTGATGAGCAATGGCAAAGTCAATCTGTAATCTGCTGGCATCACCACATAACATCAACATTACTCTAATCACAGTCAGAAGACAGTTGAAGAAACTTGAGCGGATTTATGGAAAAAACATGTTTTCAAAATGCATCCAGGGCCGAAAGACAAGTTCCTTACTTTTTCCCCCTTCCACTTTCCTCTTCCATTTGTGTGGTAATGCTGCAATCAATTGGTTTTAATTTTGGGTAGAGCAGACATTTCCAAATATTTGTGTTCGCTGCATGTGTGACACAACTCCACCAGTCCTATTTATGATATAATTTACAAAGATTAAACTTTTAATCAATTAGTATATTTGAGTTTAACCACAATATTTGTTGTATTATTTCTTCTGTGTTTTCTGGTGGATTAAAATGAAATTGCAACCAACTTTCTATGGCTTGTTTAAAAAATAATTATTTTTTGGAGATTTTTTTGTTTTCAAATAACCGAAAGTGAGTGGTCATAATCTGAATGAAGGGGAAAAGGTCATTCTTGAACATGGGGTGAGACATTCTTAATAATTTGCTAGAGAACCAGTTTGGATTTAAGTATAACTTTTGTATGACTGACGCCTTTAGTGAGAGGTCTAAAGCTTTAATAGTTAATAATTTCTGCTCCCCAAATTCATATTTGTTACATAAATAGGCCCATGTGCACATTTATCAGATGAACCATTACATGCTGGCTAAAGCCATTTAATTCATGAATGCATTTGAAAGATTTTAATGCTGTGATAGTGAAGAGCAAAATAATCCTTACATTTCCAAATAAAAACCATGCTATGTCATTCACTGATATTTATTCCCATAGTAATTCGTTATGGATCCATTAATATCTTTAAAGTCCCTAAACTCAGCAAGAGTCTATTGTCCTGCTGATAGTTTAAATAAATCTCTGCATCTTAAAAGAGTATTTTTATAATTATTTTATTAACTTCTTGGATATAGGGGGCGCTATTTGAATTTTTGGATGAAAAACGTTCCCGTTTTAAACAAGATATTTTGTCACGAAAAGATGCATGACTATGCATATAATTGACATCTTTGGAAAGAAAACACTCTGACGTTTCCAAAACTGCAAAGATATTGTCTGTGAATGCCACAGAACTGATGTTACAGGTGAAACCCAGATAAAAATCCAATCAGGAAGTGCCGCATTTTTTGAATCCGCCTCATGCCAATGACTCCTTATATGGCTATGAATGGGCCACGAACGAGCTTAGGCTTTCTGTCGCTTCCCCAAGGTGTCGACAGCATTGTGACGTATTTGTAGGCATATCATTGGAAGATTGACCATAAGAGACTACATCTACCAGGTGGTCGCTTGGTGTCGTCTGTTGCAATTATTGCGTAATCTCCAGCTGCAGTATTTTTCCGTTCGCTTCTGATGAGAAACCAACTGTCATGACTGATATATTATCGAATAGATATGTGAAAAACACCTTGAGGATTGATTCTAAACAACGTTTGCCATGTTTCTGTCGATATTATGTAGCTAATTTGAAAAAAAGTTTGGCGTTGTAGTGACTGCATTTTCCGGTCTTTTTCTTAGCCAAACGTGATGAACAAAACGGAGCTATTTCGCCAACACAAATAATCTTTTTGGAAAAAATGAACATTTGCTATCTAACTGAGAGTCTCGTCATTGAAATCATCTGAAGTTCTTAAAAGGTAAATTATTTTATTTGAATCCTTTTCTTGTTTTTGTGAAAATGTTGCCTGCTGAATGCTAGGCTTAATGCTATGCTTGGCTATCAATACTCTTACACAAATGCTTGTGTAGCTTTGGTTGAAAAGCATATTTTGAAAATCTGAGATGCCAGTGTTGTTAACAAAAGGCTAAGCTTGTGTTTCAATATATTTATTTCATTTCATTTGCGATTTTCATTCACCCGACATTTTGCGGTTTTATGATGTTTGGAGTTAGAAATGTAAAACTGTAGAGTACTTAATTAATACAGGTTGGGGGGATTTTTTTACGCTGAGCTATCATTTTGTAATGGTTGAAGAGTCTATTGTCCTGCTAATAGCCCATCATGTTTGCACCCATAGGTTTTAGGCCTGCAGTAGGTTCTAATAATCCATGCCTCTGGGAATGTTTAAAAGTGTAATGCTCCGGGTGTCGTGGGTGTGGAGTCAGACGCAGGAGACAGAGAGTGCAATGCTGTGCTCTTTAATGCACAACAATAACGGCCTTAAACACGGGGGACGAAAAATGTACAACTGAAATACACGACCAGGAAACAAACACGTTCCTCTACTAACAGAACCGAAGGTCACAATAATAATATTTTGGAGATTATTTCAATTTTCAAATAACTGAAAGTGAGTGGTTGTAATCTGAATAAAAGGAAATTCTTGAACATGAGGTGAGACATTCTTACTAATTTGTAAACTTAGCCAGTTTGTTATGTAGAATTGTTTTTGTTTTTAGAGGGAGAGAAACAAAAGCCCACCGCACCTATTTTTCGAAAATCGTCAGTCCACATGTAAAGTTAAATTCCCCCATTGTATTTACACAAGTTCTCTCTTAACTCCAGGACCATCGACAGTTTTTTGTTGTTGTTGCCTGATGCAGGACTCTAGTATCAGAGAAGAGACTCTCAGACTGAAAACGCCTCCATTAATTTAAGAAAAGATAGTCAATTTGTGCCACAGTTTAGACTACCGATAGATCAGCGTTCTAACTCCCCCTTGTGATAGTGTGGTGCACTGACAGAATGACACCATCTACCACTAAAGGTCACAAAAGAAGCTCATAACCTTTAACCTCTTTAGGGTATGTGGAACGCTAGTGTCCCATCTGGCCAACATCCACTGAGATTGCAGAGCGCCAAATTCAAATACAGAAATAATCATTATAAAAATTCAGAAAACAAAACATATTTTACATAGGTTTAAAGATTAACTTCTTGTTAATCCAACCACAGTGTCAGATTTATAAAATGCTTTTCGGGGGAAAGCATACCTTACGATAATTTGAGAACATAGCCCAGTTGACAAATTATTACAAACAGTAACCAGCCAAGCAGAAGAGTTTCAAAACTCAGAAATAGAGATAATCCCTTACCTTTGATGATATTCATATGGTGGCACTCAGAAGACATTCATTTACTCAATAAATGTTCCTTTTGTTCGATAAAGTCTCTTTATATCCAAAAACCTCCATTTTGTTTGCGCGTTTTCTTCAAAAATCCGCAGTCAAAACAGGCAGACAAAAAATCCAAATTGTATCAGTAAAGTTCATAGAAACATGTCAAACGATGTTTATATTCAATCCTCAGGTTGTTTTTAGCCTAAATGATCTATAATATTTCAACCAGACAATAACGTTGTCAATATAAAAGGTAAACAAGAAATGCACTCTCTCGGGATTGCGCATGAAAAAGCTCTGTGACACGTCAGGGTCCACTCATTCAGACTGCTCTTACTCCCTCATTTATAAGAATACAAGTCTGAAACAATTTCTAAAGACTGTTGACATCTAGTGGAAGGCATATATGAGTCCTAAGTCAATGGATACTGTAATGGCATTGAATAGAAAACTCCAAAACCCCCCAAAAAAATACTTCCTGAATGGATTTTTCTTAGGTTTTCGCCTGCCAAATCAGTTCTGTAATACTCACAGACACTATTTTAACAGTTTTGGAAACTTTGAGTGGTTTCTATCCAAATCTACCAGTTATATGCATATCATATCTTCTGAAGCACTGTATATGGGTATTTGCCTATGTTTGTGTTGCTTCACAGTCCCTGTTGTTCCATAAGGTGTATTTGTATCTGTTTGTTAAATAAAAATGTACTGCCTGCATCAGTTACTTGATGTGGAATAGAGTTCCATGTAGTCATGGCTCTATGTAGGACTATGTGCCTCCCATAGTCTGTTCTGGACCTGTGACATGTATTGTGGAGTATGCATGGTTGTCCGAGCTGTGTGCCAGCAGACAGCTTGGTGCATTCAGACAGCTTAGTGCATTCAACATATCAATACCTCTCATAAAAACAAGTAGTGATGAAGTCAGTCTCTCCTCCACTTTGAGCCAGGAGAGATTGACATGCATATTATTAATATTAGCTCTCTGTGTACATCCAAGAGCCAGCCGTACTGCCCTGTTCTGAGCCAATTTCAATTTTCCTTTTTTTGCAGCACCTGACCACACGACTGAACAGTAGTCAAGGTGTGCCAAAACCAGGGCCTGCCTTGTTAAAGGCTGTGAAAAAGCCACAGCTGAGCTTTATTATGGACAGACTTCTCCCCATCTTCGCTACTGTTGTGTCAATAGGTTTTGACTACAGTTAGGTCATCTCAACTTGCTCAATTTCCACATAATTTATTACAAGATTTAGTTGAGTTTTTTGGTTTAATACAATGATTTTTAGGTTTTAGAAATATTTGGGGCTAACGTATTCCTTGCCACCCACTCTGAAACTATCTGCAACTCTTTAAGTGTTGCAATCATTTCCGTCGCTGTAGTAGCTAATGTGTATAGCGTTGAGTCATCCGCACATGTAGACACACTGGCTTTACTCAGTGGCATGTCGTTAGTAAAGATTGAAAAAAGCAAGGGACCTAAACAGCTGCCCTGGGGAATTCCTGATTCTACCTGGAGTATGTTTGAGAGGCTTCCATACCTTAAGGGAACATTTTGACATTTGCTGTATGGTTAGTGAGAAAGTCCATATTGCAAATGTAGAGTCCCTTACTAGATGTCCGAAAACGTTTGTAAAATCTGCGGACGGCGTCGGCCGAGCGGCAGGGCCGGACCTACCGGGAAGTCATCAAAAGAACTTTCTCGGACATTCGGTTTCCGTTTTATAAAATAATCAAATTTTGGTCATTTTTCCACTGTCCCGGAAAATCCCACAAGAGGGCATAAGCAATCATATTGCAATTGGACAAAACATCACGAATCACGATGGGGCCTTATCTCCAAAACGGAAAATATTTCGAAGCCGAAACTTGGTGAGCGTAGGTTTGGCATAATGGGCAGTTGGCCCCGAACAAGATGGCGTCTAGGCCTCAACGGTTTTTGATTTATGGCCATTTCTCTGGGATTAAAGGTCCAAAATGAAAATAGACAAATTACTTTTCCACTTCACGTCAAAGTCAAGGAGCCTCCGGTGTCAATAAAAAAAGAACCAGCCATTTATCTATCGTCATTTAAGAGAAATCGTACAATGACAAATTGGTGATGTTCAAAGATAGGTGTTTTTTTTCAACAGTTACAGATCCAGTTGCAGGGTGTTCATACGAATCTTTTTAAAGTGTGCTGCGGAGCTCTGCGAGATTTCTGTGATTTTCAATGATTTTCTGAAATAACACACACTCACTAAACCCTCCGTAAATAACTCAGTTCTTAACGTAAAGACTTAAAACTCAGGATTCTGTAAAGGCATACCCCAATCAGGATATGATTTATTTATAGCTTCCTGTGCCAACCGGAAGTGCCTTTAATTGGGTCACACTGTCTGTTTTGAAGGGTTAAAAAAGTCACATCTTTCCAAAACTTCATATGTGTGACTAGGTAACCCTCCTGAACTGTAAATCAGTCGTTTCTCCCAACAGATGTCAAAGAAAAGTTCTCACACACACAGCAAGGATGGAGTGACAAAGTGCGGTGCTTAAAGACACAGAGAGCAGGCAATGGCATTACCATAATCCCTAGGCCGTGCCGAGTTCAACGAGATATCCCGCTTGACCGTAGCTCGCTCGGTCTAAGCGCAGCGACCATTAGAAAAGTAGGCCCAAAATGAAGCCTGCCCCACAATGTCATTTGCTTTTGGGTGACAGTGAGAGAACCGTTAGGGTGAGAAACAGAATTCGACCTCAGGTACGTTCCTAAGGTCCTCCCGATCCGTGCAAGCCTAACCTTGACCATGTGGCATTAACCCTTAACAGTTCAAAGAAGGTGTTTACATCAAACAGTTTGCATTGACTTCTCTCCCCATAGGAATACATTGCCTGCACCCTTAAAGTCAACCTGAAGCCTATATGGGTTATGAATGCCGTATGAACCTGTCTTCGGTGACAGTCCATCAGGCCAGTATGAGGTCTACCTGTGTTGATTCTAAGCTTCCTGGACCAACCGGAAGTGGTTAAAATCACCCTAAAGGTGTATATCCATACCCTGCCTGCAGTTTGATAGACATAATGCATTCAACCTTGTGTAAATCAGTCAATTCTTAACGTAAAGACTTAAAACTCAGGATTCTGTAAAAGCAAACCCCAATGAGGATATGTGTTGACTTATAGCTTCCTGTGCCAACCGGAAGTGCCATAATTGGTGTCTCAGGGGCTGTTTCGAAGGGTTAAAAAAGTCAGATGTGTCAAACTTCATATGTGTGATTAGGCAACCCCCATGAACTGTAAATCAGTCATTTTTCCCATGAAAATTTCAAAGGAAAACTAAATCACACACACACACAGCTTGGAAGGAGGGACGTATTGGGGTGCGTAGAGACAGACAGTGCCTGCAATAGTTAGCTTTGTTCGAGCTAAAAAAGAACCGTCAGACCTAGAGTTCCGAAACTTTAGAAACCTGTTCTAGACCTCAGGTCAATAGTGCGTGGTGAGTTAGGTGGCTCTAGAAGGTTGTTTGACCGAGAAACAGCCTCGTACATTTGCAATGACTTCAATTCATTTAGACCATTACGAAAATGACGACATTTAGAAAAGTCTCAGAGACACAAGACTAGGTGCATTGAAACCGGCTCGGCCCATAGAGACGGACATCAATGTTTATGTCCGATAGCTCATTCAAGGACCCCGTAGCAAGGCATGGAAAAAAGTGGATTTTCAGCACCAATTAGGGTTTTGCTCGGGCACCGAAGGACCTATCGAGCCGAAACGCGAGATTCGGGGTCGCCTCACATAGGCCTACACATAATGTCCGAACTGGACCCGCAGCTAGAATGTAACTATGTGTTTTACGTTTTAATTATGTTTGAAACTGAAGGCGCTGTGAATTATGGGCCTGCTCTGACATATGTGATAGTTGGCTTCTAAATGAGTTGGAAAAAGTGGGTTTGGTGTCAATTGGTATCAGTTTGGTGTCAGAATGACATCTAATTGACTGATGGACACTGACTTGCTAGTTGACTTTTGTACATTTGCAATGTGTTTAAACGGAGAGGGACCATCACCAAAATGGCATTCTGAAATCAACACAAAAAATTGCATCACCATAGTCTCCAAACTGTGCCGAGTTCAATGAGACGCCCCGCTTGACCGTAGCTCGCTCTGAGTGCAGCGACCTTGAAAAAAAGAAGGCCCAAAATGAAGCATGGCCCTCAATGTCATTTGCTTTTGGGTGACAGTGAGAGAACCGTTAGGGTGAGAAACACAATTCGACCTCAGGTACGTTCCTAAGGTCCTCCCGATCCGTGCAAGCCTAACCTTGACCGTGTGGCATTAACCCTTAACAGTTAAAAGAAGGTGTTTACTTCAAACAGTTTGCATTGACTTCTCTCCCCATAGGAATACATTTCCTGCACTCCGAAAAAGAGGGAAACGAGGCAGTCTTCTGGTCAGACTCCGGAGACGGGCACATTGTGCACCACTCCCTAGCATTCTTCTCGCCAATGTCCAGTCTCTTCACAACAAGGTTGATGAAATCCGAGCAAGGGTAGCATTCCAGAGGGACATCAGAGACTGTAACGTTCTTTGCTTCACGGAAACATGGCTCACTGGAGAGACGCTATCCGAGGCGGTGCAGCCAGCGGGTTTCTCCACGCATCGCGCCGAAGAAACAAACATCTTTCTGGTAAGAAGAGGGGCGACGGTTATGGCTAATGAGACATGGTGTGATGAAAGAAACATACAGGAACTCAAATCCTTCTGTTCACCTGATTTAGAATTCCTCACAATCAAATGTAGACCGCATTATCTACCAAGAGAATTCTCTTCGATTATAATCACAGCCGTATATATCCCCCCCCAAGCAGACACATCGATGGCTCTGAACGAACTTTATTTGACTCTTTGCAAACTGGAATCCATTTATCCGGAGGCTGCATTCATTGTAGCTGGGGATTTTAACAAGGCTAATCTGAAAACAAGACTCCCTAAATTTTATCAGCATATCGATTGCGCAACCAGCGGTGGAAAAACCTTGGATCATTGTTACTCTAACTTCCGCGACGCATATAAGGCCCTGCCCCGCCCTCCTTTCGGAAAAGCCGACCACGACTCCATTTTGTTGATCCCTGCCTACAGACAGAAACTAAAACAAGAGGCTCCCACGCTGAGGTCTGTCCAACGCTGGTCCGACCAAGCTGACTCCACACTCCAAGACTGCTTTCATCACGTGGACTGGGATATGTTTCGTATTGCGTCAGATAACAATATTGACGAATACGCTGAGTCGGTGTGCGAGTTCATTAGAACGTGCGTTGAAGATGTCGTTCCCATAGCAACGATTAAAACATTCCCTAACCAGAAACCGTGGATTGATGGCAGCATTCGCGTGAAACTGAAAGCGTGAACCACTGCTTTAATCAGGGCAAGGTGACTGGTAACATGACCGAACACAAACAGTGCAGCTATTCCTCCGCAAGGCTATCAAACAAGCTAAGCGTCAGTACAGAGACAAAGTAGAATCTCAATTCAACGGCTCAGACACAAGAGGCATGTGGCAGGGTCTACAGTCAATGACGGACTACAAGAAGAAATCCAGCCCAGTCACGGACCAGGATGTCTTGCCCCCAGGCAGACTAAATAACTTTTTTGCCCGCTTTGAGGACAATACAATGCCACTGACACGGCCTGCAACGAAAACATGCGGTCTCTCCTTCACTGCAGCCGAGGTGAGTAAGACATTTAAACGTGTTAACCCTCGCAAGGCTGCAGGCCCAGACGGCATCCCCAGCCGCGCCCTCAGAGCATGCGCAGACCAGCTGGCCGGTGTGTTTACGGACATATTCAATCAATCCCTATACCAGTCTGCTGTTCCCACATGCTTCAAGAGGGCCACCATTGTTCCTGTTCCCAAGAAAGCTAAGGTAACTGAGCTAAACGACTACCGCCCCTTAGCACTCACTTCCGTCATCATGAAGTGCTTTGAGAGACTAGTCAAGGACCATATCACCTCCACCCTACCTGACACCCTAGACCCACTCCAATTTGCTTACCGCCCAAATAGGTCCACAGACGATGCAATCTCAACCACACTGCACACTGCCCTAACCCATCTGGACAAGAGGAATACATATGTGAGAATGCTGTTCATCGACTACAGCTCGGCATTCAACACTATAGTACCCTCCAAGCTCGTCATCAAGCTCGAGACCCTGGGTCTCGACCCCGCCCTGTGCAACTGGGTACTGGACTTCCTGACAGGCCGCCCCCAGGTGGTGAGGGTAGGCAACAACATCTCCACCCCGCTGATCCTCAACACTGGGGCCCCACAAGGGTGCGTTCTGAGCCCTCTCCTGTACTCCCTGTTCACCCACGACTGCGTGGCCACGCACGCCTCCAACTCAATCATCAAGTTTGCGGACGACACAACAGTGGTAGGCTTGATTACCAACAACGACGAGACGGCCTACAGGGAGGAGGTGAGGGCCCTCGGAGTGTGGTGTCAGGAAAATAACCTCACACTCAACGTCAACAAAACTAAGGAGATGATTGTGGACTTCAGGAAACAGCAGAGGGAACAACCCCTATCCACATCGATGGAACAGTAGTGGAGAGGGTAGCAAGTTTTAAGTTCCTCGGCATACACATCACAGACAAACTGAATTGGTCCACTCACACAGACAGCATCGTGAAGAAGGCGCAGCAGCGCCTCTTCAACCTCAGGAGGCTGAAGAAATTCGGCTTGTCACCAAAAGCACTCACAAACTTCTACAGATGCACAATCGAGAGCATCCTGGCGGGCTGTATCACCGCCTGGTACGGCAACTGCTCCGCCCACAACCGTAAGGCTCTCCAGAGGGTAGTGAGGTCTGCACAACGCATCACCGGGGGCAAACTACCTGCCCTCCAGGACACCTACACCACCCGATGTTACAGGAAGGCCATAAAGATCATCAAGGACATCAACCACCCGAGCCACTGCCTGTTCACCCCGCTATCACCCAGAAGGCGATGTCAGTACAGGTGCATCAAAGCTGGGACCGAGAGACTGAAAAACAGCTTCTATCTCAAGGCCATCAGACAGTTAAACAGCCACCACTAACATTGAGTGGCTGCTGCCAACACACTGACACTTGATCTGACTCAACTCCAGCCACTTTAATAATGGGAATTGATGGGAAATGATGTAAATATATCACTAGCCACTTTAAACAATGCTACCTTATATAATGTTACTTACCCTACATTATTCATCTCATATGCATACGTATATACTATACTCTATATCATCGACTGCATCCTTATGTAATATATGTAACACTAGCCACTTTAACTATGCCACTTTGTTTACATACTCATCTCATATGTATATACTGTACTCGATACCATCTACTGTATCTTGCCTATGCTGCTCTGTACCATCACTCATTCATATATCCTTATGTACATATTCTTTATCCCCTTACACTGTGTATAAGACAGTAGTTTTGGAATTGTTAGTTAAATTACTTGTTGGTTATTACGGCATTGTCGGAACTAGAAGAACAAGCATTTCGCTACACTCGCATTAACATCTGCTAACCATGTGTATGTGACAAATAAAATTTGATTTGATTTGATTTAAATTCAACCTGAAGCCTATGTGGGTTATGAATGCCTTATGAACCTGTCTTCTATGACAGTCCATCAGAACACTATGAGGTCTACCTGTGTCAATTCTAAGCTTCCTGAAGCAACCGGAAGTGGTTAAATTCACCCAAAAGGTATTTTGATGTACATAACCTGCAAATGTGAAAATGACTGCATTCAACCCTGTGTAGATCAGTCAATTCTTAACTTAAAGACTTAAAACTCAGGATTCTGTAAGAGGCTACCTCAGTCAAGACATGTGTTTACCTATAGCTTTCTGTGCCAACCGAAAGTGCCTTTAATTGGGTCACACTGTCTGTTTCGAAGGGTTAGAAAAGTCACATCTCTCCAAAACTTCATATGTGTGACTAGGTAACCCTCCTGAACTGTAAACCAGTCATTTCTCCCAACAGATCTCAAAGAAAAGCTCCCTCACACACACACAGGAAGGATGGAGTGACAAAGTGCGGTGCTTAAAGACACAGAGAGCAGGCAATGGCATTACCATAATCCCTAGGCCGTGCCGAGTTCAACGAGATATCCCGCTTGACCGTAGCTCGCTCGGTCTAAGCGCAGCGACCATTAGAATAGTAGGCCCAAAATGAAGCCTGCCCCACAACGTCATTTGCTTTTGGGTGACAGTGAGAAAACCGTTAGGGTGAGAAGCACAATTCGACCTCAGGTACGTTCCTAAGGTCCTCCCGATCCATGCAAGCCTAACCTTGACCATGTGGCATTAACCCTTAATAGTTAAAAGAAGGTGTTTACTTCAAAGAGTTTGTATTGACTTCTCTCCCCCATAGGAATACATTGCCTGCACCCCTAAATTCAACCTGAAGCCTATATGGGTTATGAATGCCGTATGAACCTGTCTTCGGTAACAGTCCATCAGGCCACTATGAGGTCTACCTGTGTTGATTCTAAGCTTCCTGGACCAACCGGAAGTGGTTAAAATCGCCCTAAAAGTGTATATCCATACCCTGCCTGCAGTTTGATAGACATAGTGCATTCAACCCTGTGTAAATCAGTCAGTTTTTATGGTAAAGACTTAAAACTCAGGATTCTGTAAAAGCTTACCCCAATGAGGATGTGTGTTGACTTATAGCTTCCTGTGCCAACCGGAAGTGGCATAATTGGTGTCTCAGGGGCTGTTTCGAGGGGTTAAAAAAGTCAGATCTTTCCAAAACTTCATATATGTGATTAGGCAACCCCCATGAACTGTAAATCAGTCATTTTTCCCATGAAAATTTCAAAGGAAAACTAAATCACACACACACACAGCTTGGAAGGAGGGACGTTTTGGGGTGCGTAGAGACATACACTGCCTGCATTAGTTAACCTTGTTGGAACTTTTAAAGAACCGTCAGACCTAGAGTTCCGAAACTTTAAAAACCTGTTCTAGACCTCAGGTCAATAGTGCGTGGTGAGTTAGGTGGCTCTAGAAGGTTCTCGGACCGAGAAACAGTCTCGTACATTTGCAATGACAATTCATTTTTGCATCACGAAAATGACAACATTTAGAAATGTCCCAGAGTCGCAAGACTAGGTGCATTGCGACCGTCTCGGCCCATATAGACAGACCCCAACGTTCATGTCCGATAGCTCATTCAAGGACCCCATAGCAAGTCATGGAAAAAAGTGGATTAGGGTTTTGCTCGGACACCAAATGACCTATCGAGCCGAAACTTGGGATTCGGGGTCGCCTCAGCTAGGCCTACACATAACATCAGAATTGGATCCGCAGCTAGAACGTAGCTACGTGTTTTATGTTTTTTTAATGGTTTGAACCGAAGGCTTTGTGAATTTTGGGCCAGCTCTGAAGTATGTGATAGTTGGCTACTAAACGAGTTGGAAAAAGTGGGTTTGGTGTCAGATTGTATCAGTTTGGTGTCAGAATGATATCTAATTGACTAATGGACGGTGACTTGCTGGTGACCCTTGTCCATTTGCAATATGTTTAAACAGTGAGGTACCATCACCAAAGTGACATTCTGAAATCAACCCTAACGAGCGATTGAGATGAACCAGAATCACTGCCCAGCCATTCCGAGTTCATCGGGCCAGTCAATTTCGCATTCCTGCAGGATTTTTATAGCATGACAAATTCGTGATGGTAAATGCCCATTGAACCATATTACAAATGCATGTGCACTTGCAATATGATTCAACAGTGAAAAAACATCACCAAATGGACATGATGAAGTCAACACAACGAGCGATGTAAAGGAGCAACTATCACTGCCAGGCCATCCTGTGTTCATCAGGCCAGTCAATTTTGCATTTCTGCATGATTTTTGAGCATGCCAAATTCGTGATGGTAAATGCCCATTGAACCATATTACAAATGCATGTGCACTTGCAATATGATTCAACAGTGAAAAAACATCACCAAATGGACATGATGAAATCAACACAACGAGTGATGGAAAGGAACAACTATCACTGCCCGGCCATCCTGTGTTCCCATAGCGGGCATTAATATCAGAATGACCGGTAAATGCATTTACAACCATATTTTTATTTTTGGGTTACCAGGTGCCTATTTTCAATCACCAGTTGCACAACAATGCGTATCCATCAGAATATTTTAAACTGTCCATAAAGCACTCAGGACGCCCCCACAGATAGAGGGCCGTAGTAGGAAGGAGGGGGTAGAATCAGCTTATTACCTTAAGCGCAATATTTTGTCACGAAAAGATGCTCGACTATGCATATAATTGACAGCTTTGGAAAGAGAACACTCTGACGCTTCCAAAACTGCAAAGATATTATCTGTGAGTGCCACAGAACTCATGCTACAGGCGAAACCAAGATGAAACTTCAAACAGGAAATGAGCAGAATTTTTGACACTCTGAAGCGTTTTCGCTGAAATTACAGTGGCTTGCGAAAGTATTCACCCACCTTGGCATTTTTCCTATTTTGTTGCTTACAACCTGGAATTAAAATTGATTGGGGGGGTGTATCATTTAATGTCCACAACATGCCTAACACTTTGAAGACGCAAAATATTTTCTATTGTGAAACTAACAAGACAAGAAAAACTAACTAACAAGAAAAAACAGAGAACTTGAGCGTGCATTACTATTCCTTCTACTTTGTAGAGCCACCTTTCACAGCAATTACAGCTGCAAGTCTCTTGGGGTATGTCTCTACATGCTTGGCACATTTAGCC
Source organism: Oncorhynchus tshawytscha (assembly GCF_018296145.1). NCBI lineage: Eukaryota > Metazoa > Chordata > Actinopteri > Salmoniformes > Salmonidae > Oncorhynchus > Oncorhynchus tshawytscha. Next base: position 46,631,214 of record NC_056446.1, on the reverse strand, counting down.
ACTGGGATTTTTGCCCATTCTTCAAGGCAAAACTGCTCCAGCTCCTTCAAGTTGGATGGGTTCCACTGGTGTACAGTAATCTTTAAGTCATACCACAGATTCTCAATTAGATTGATGTCTGAGCTTTGACTAGGCCATTCCAAGACATTTAAATGTCTCCCTTAAACCACTCGAGTGTTGCTTTAGTGGTATGCTTGGGGTCATTGTCCTGCTGGAAGGTGAACCTCCATCCCAGTTTCTAATCTCAGGTTTCCCTCAAGATTTTCCCTGTATTTAGTGCCATCCATCATTCCTTCAATTCTGATCAGTTTCCCAGTCCTTGTTGATGAAAAACATCCCCACAGCATGATGCTGCCACCACCATGATTCACGGGGATGGTATTCTCGGGGTGATGAGAGGTGTTGGGTTTGCGCCAGACATCGCGTTTTCCTTGATAGCCAAAAAGCTCAATTTTAGTCATTTTACTCATCTGACCAGGGTACCTTCTTTCATATATGTGGGTATTCTCCCACATGCCTTTGGTGAACACCAAATGTCTTTGCTTATTTTCTTCTTTAAGCAGTGGCTTTTTTCTGGCCACTCTTCCATAAAGCCCTGCTCGGTGGAGTGTACGGCTTAAAGTGGTTCTATGGACAGATACTCCAATCTCTGCTGTGGAGCTTTGCAGCTCCGTCAGGGTTCTCTTTGTTGCCTCTCTGGTTAACGCCCTCCTTGGTCCATGAGTTATGGTGGGTGGCCCTCTCTTGGCAGGTTTGTTGTGGTGCCATATTCTTTCCATTTTTTAATAATGGATTTAATAATGCTCCGTGGGGTGTTCAAAGTTTCGGATATTCTTTTATAACCCAACCCTGATCTGTCCTTCTCCACAACTTTGTCCCTGACCTGTTTGGAGAGCTCCTTGGTCTTCATGGTGCCACTTGCTTGGTGGTTTTGCAGACTATGTGGCCTTTCAGAACAGGTGTATATATACTGAGATCATGTGACACTCAAATAGTCCACCTTGTGCTATCTAACTAATTATGTGACTTCTGAAGGTAATTGGTTGCATCAGATCTTATTTGGGGGCTTCATAGCAAAGGGGGTGAAAACATACACACGCACCACTTTTCCGTATTTTTATTGTTAAAATTTTATTAAACAAATATTTTTTTACATTTAATTTCACCAATTTGGATTATTTTGTGTATGTCCATTACCTAAAATCCAAATAAAAATGAATATAAATTACAGGTTGTAATGCAACCAAATAGGAAAAACGCCAAGGGGGGTGAATACTTTTGCAAGGCACTGTATGTGACCCGTTTCAGGAAACTAGGCGTAAGTCGTGGGTCACTACTTCTCAGGTGTAACGATGTGCGCTGAGAGTCGAGAAGCAAGTTCAGGGAGTGAGTGTTTTAATAAAATAAATGGAACATAATACAAAACAAGAAACACTAAGAGCGCACAGACTTCACACTGGAACAGAAACAATAATGCCTGGGGAAGGAACGAATCAGGGAGGTGATGGAGTCTGACAACGCGTAGGTGTCAGGTGTGCACCTTAATGAGCAGCCTGGTGACCTAGAGACCGGAGAGGTAGCACACGTGAAAACAGGACAGCGGTTTGAACGTAAATGTTTTAATTTTTATCCAAATGTGTTTTTTGGCAGAAATGCCTTCTCTAACATGTGAACTTTCATTATTATATATTTTTTTCATGTGCCTTAATAACAAACTTGTATGACATCTGTAAATACGTAAACAATTGTTAAATTACGAGCCTAGTAGGTTTAGCCACAGTAAAAGGAAGCAATCCTTGGCTGAGATTATGAGTGGGCTGAACATGCTGAGAGATGAGTTTGGATTGGTCTGCCATATAGCATGCTTCTGTCTATTTGACCTGGTCAATATGTCTAGGTAATCCTGTTTAATGCTGCTTTTTTGATGTACCGTGTACTAAAACTGCATAAGTGTTGCTCTTTCTGGAGAACCGAGCTTTGACATCAGTGGAAATATGATAGCTAAGATTTAGAAAACACCTGTCTCCTGATTACATCTTCAAACTAAGGGCAACCATAGCATCTGACACGAGACGCGTCCATCCATGAATGATGTATAAAGATAAGATAGTCTAGCTAGCCACATTTTCAGATAATCCATGTTTCTAATTTTGACAGAAAGAGACATTTGCTTGACTAGCTATAACCTAACCTGGATGGTTAGCTACCTGCAGATTCATGCAGGGTAGTAAGATCATGAGTTGGGATTATGGTTAATTGTTTTACATGTCTTTTAAAAAAAGACTCCACTATGCAAGTAACCTTTTTGAGTGCGTTCATAAATTGAGTCTGGCCATCTACTCTGATTTCAGAGCACTCTTGTCCGAGTGTGCTAGAGTGCAGAAAAAGTGATGAACACTCAACACCCGTTGAATATGGCCGGTGTCAATAAACGTTGGCAAAAAAAGTGTAATTCAAATGTTACCAGCAGCACAGTTAGTCACTAACACTTTGGAAAACAGGAAAACAGTCTAACCAGCTCTGCTAGGGAGAGTAAAATGGTCAGAGTGGGGTGTTCTCTCATTATGTGTCTGGAAGTTGCTAGCAAGCTAGCCTTTTATGACTAGGGGCAGTATTTTCATTTTTTGAAAAATAACGTTCCCATAGTAGACGGGACATTTTGTCAGGACAAGATGCTAGAATATGCATATAATTGACAGTTTAGGATAGAAAACACTCTAAAGTTTCCAAAACTGTAAAAATATTGTCTGTGAGTATAACAGAACTGATGTTGCAGGCGAAAGCCTGAGAAAAATCCAAACAGGACGGGACTCTTATTTAGAAGGCTCTGCGTTCCTATGCGTCCCTATTGAGCAGTGAATGGGCTATCAACCAGATTCCTTTTTCTATGGCTTCCCTAATGTGTCTAGTGTCACAATACATAGTCTCAGACTTTTATTTTGAAAAATTTGCCTAAACGTCAACATTGCGTCAGTGGTCAGCTGAAGCTCTCAGAGTGTTTGGTGCGTAAAGGACAAATGCGGCCATTGTTTCTCTCTTTCCTACTAAGAAGCCACCAGTCCCGGTTGATATATTATCAAATTGATATTTGAAAAACACCTTGAGGATTGATTATAAACAACGTTTGCCATGTTTCTGTCGATATTATGGAGCTAATTTGGAATATTTTTCTGCGTTTTCGTGACTGCAATTCTGGGCGATTTCTCAGCCAAACGTGAAGAACAAACGGAGCTATTTTGCCCACAAAAATAATATTTTTGGAAAAAAGGAACATTAGTTATCTAACTGGGAGTCTCATGAGTGAAAACATCCGAAGCTCATCAAAGGTAAACGATTTACTTTGATTGCTTTTCTGATTTCCATGACCAAGTTACCTGCTGCTAGCTGTACAAAATGCTATGCTAGGCTATCGATAAACTTACACAAATGCTTGTCTAGCTTTGGCTGTAAAGCATATTTTGAAAATCTTAGATTTTTCTCAATATATTTCACTTGTGATTTTCATGAATAGGAATATTTTCTAATTAGTGTCAGTCGATGATTACGCTCCCTCATGCGGGATGGAGAGTCACTAGAGGCTAGCCAATGTTAGCCAGTTAGCTTGGATGCTTGACTGCCATTGTGAGGTCCGAATATTCGGATCAACCCTACTCATTGGCCAGAGCGTCTGGTGTGCACTCTGAACATGCCGAGAGCGCCACGTTTGGAATTTACAAACAAACAATCTGACAGCACAGTTGCAGTCACCAACGCTCTGGATAACATAACAGCCTAACCAATGTTGCTAGGGCAAGTAATGTTCAGTGAGCTGTTCTGTCATTTGTGTCTGAAAGTAGCTAGCAAGTTAGCATGGGTGCTTGACTTTTGTTGTTAGTACAGAACACTGAGATCAACCCTTAAAGAGCTGGGTGGGGTTAAGCTTAAAAAGGTGTGAATGCTGCTGAATGGGTGTAGACGAAGAAGAGCTCTCCAATAGTAATAGTAGTAGTAGTAGTAGCTCTCCAAAAACAGTACCAAACTCACTTTTGAGACCATTTTCTCAAAAGTGAGGTTACAAGTTAATCAACTTTCAAAGCAACATAGATTTCCTATTGTTCCTCTACTGTAATGTGATATACAATTTTTTAACTGTACTTTAATCCAATGTAAAAAACGCAATTTCTAATTTTGCTACATAAGACCGATTTGAGTCGGTCGTTGACATAATTCATAACTAGCTTACTGTTTCTTAACAAAGCTATTTGTTTTCTCGACTATGGTTTGTGTTGTAGTCTTGATTGTTCTTAGTCAAGGAAATGTAGTGTTTGTCCTGTCTGAAATCTGGGTACCTTTTCTTACCGTAGCTTTGTCTATGGAGTAGCCAACCATTTTGCAATGCCCATTGCATGCATTGTAAGGTAGCTAGTGAGCAGTGTGACAGTTTCCCAAAATGTGGCATTGGCTTTGATCCTGCTTTGAACCTATTTAGCCAGCTACTGTATGTCTTGTGGAAGAATGTAGCTATAATATATTAAACATTGAGTTGTGGTACAGTCTTGTTGGGGTACTATTGGCCACCTAACTAGCTAGTTTGGTAGTAAACGTGAGCAATGCATCTCATTGATTGTAGCTAGCAATGCAAATAAATGTGGGCATCTTGTCGGTTTCCCAAAGTTTGTAGGGTTTTAAACTTAACATAACTAACGATATCTAGCTATGTTTTGTGTAAGAAAGTACAATATATTTTGGTGCATGAACTGGTCATACGTGTCAGCTAATGTTACAGTCTTACGTTGGCTAACATTACCTAGCTAACGTTAGCTGGCTATCATAGCAGCCAAGGGCGCTTATTTGTGCATATTTGTTTGTGCTCTGATTACACGCAAGAAGTCTAGGTCAGCAATTTACACATTATGAATACAGCAAAATATAGCTAGCTTTCTTTGCTTGTTGGTTAGCTACCTATCCAATGTTAGCTCTCATCTGACTGGTATAACTTTATGTTAGCTAGCTAGCAAGGTAGATACCTAGATAATTGAAACAAAACCACATTTATTGACTACCTTCCTTTGCCTGTTAGCTAGATTTCAACTGACTGGTGTTCGCTAGCTGCAAATGCTAATTGCTGGACTAGCTAGCTACCTAGCTAATCCAGGGGGGTTACTAAGATATTTGATATTGAATTTTAAGAACCCTTGAAGTATACGAAAAATACATACAAAAATGATTTGATGAAATGTTTTATGTTGCCTTAGCCTGTACAAACGCATTGAATAACAGATAGTCCCCCCAAAAACAATCCAAAATCAGTTTGTTCTGAAGTGTCTGTCCTATATCTGAGAGATAAGAAAGATGCTGAAAAAATGATGTATGTCCTTTTTTATGTATTTAACCCCTTATTTTCGTCAGTCTATGTATTTCCATTCATTTTTTAAACTGGTACCGGGATACCTTCAGTGAAGCCTGTGGGCATCCTAAAGCAAAACAACTGATATGTACGTGTTTGTGAGACTCTCACCCTTCCACAGAGGAGTCATAGTGTGTAGGCCAAACCGCTCGGACGCAACAGGCAATTTTGTGAGATGACCGATTGTTGAGATGTCTCTGGGTCTGACAAACACTGCTCTAGCTCTGTCAGCTATCACTGCAGGGGAAGTGCGAAACAGGCGTATGTGGTGGTTTGAGACTCATCCAATGTACATTTTTTTAATCTAGATTAAACTGATTTGATTTTAATGGGGATTTTTTAAATGATAATTAGGGAGTTAACCTCGGGGGGAATTAGGGTGTTATCCTCAACTTGAATACCACCATATAGACAGTAGCATAGGTATGTTCCATACTCTTGACTGGCAGCATTTTTATTTTTTACCTTTATTTAACTAGGCAAGTCAGTTAAGAACAAATTCTTGTTTTTAATGATGGCCTAGGAACAGTGAGTTAACTCCCTTTTCAGGGGCAGAACAACAGATTTGTCCTTTGTCAGCTTGGGGGTTTGAACGTGCAACCTTCCGGTTACCAGTCCAACACTCTAACCACTAGGATACCCTGCCAGTATAGTGCAAGCAGCTGTGTTGCCGAGCAACCGACCCGGTGTCAGAACTCTGAGCTTCAGCTAAAAAAGATTTTAGCATTGTCAGAAATTTTACATTGTTGGTTCTTAATGTACAGAAATTAGCATGATAGAGCAATAAATGATACATTTAATCAAAACTGTTGCCACTACAAACCTATTCAGTCTGAAACATGTTAAGTCTAATGGTCACACTATGAACTAGTCTCGTTCTTATCCGATGCCTAAATATTGAGCTAGGTCTGGCCAAGAAATTGTATTTTAATGCTGAGGACCCTGTTAAAAATTCAGTATGTGTTTCTCGGCAACGGCCAGACGGCTCATGAACACTGGCAGGGAGATATGACACTAACAGTGAGATTCAATCATCCTTATTGTAGTCACACCAACCAACAATATAACATCTTAAGTACTAGCTACCTGTACTTTTGATCTGAAATATCAGTATATGTGTGTGTGTGTTAATGACTGGTTCAGTGGAACTTGTCTGTGCTGATCAATGATATTGATTAGTGTACCTTATCTAATCTGTATGATAAATATATTATGGTATCTGTACTTGGATTCATGAAGCTGAACACAGCGCTCAGTTCACCTAAGAGAAGGTATTTCTTTATTGTCAGGAAACACTTCCCTTTTTCTTTGACTCTAAAGCAAGGGTTCCCAAACTTTTTCACTCAGGCCCCCCTTCTAGCATTGGGGAACATCCCAAGACCCCCCCGTGTGTGCAAACCACTATTTCTATGGGCACAAGCACTGTTCATGACATGGTTTTCTATACACTTTGCCATGTCTAACGTGTATTCATGTGATATTTCAGTGACTTAAACATTACTTCAATATCTATGGGCTAAAAAACATTAGCTGACATGGGCTAGTTGATCTGGATATATCTTACAAGTATAAATAGTTCTGTAAGGTCTGCAATGACTGACATGACAAAAGGAAAACTGATGATGCAATAACCCATTTAGAAATTACACATCAAGTGTAAATTGAAAGCCGGATTGAGTTCCTGTTTTGTTGCAGTTTTTGGGAGGGTTGACCCCCGCCGGCCGACCCCTCGCTCCCCAGTTTGGGAACATCTGCTCTAAAGAATCAATGTGTCACGTTGTATAATGACTGAAGACAAGCACAAGAATACGTAAAAGGGGTTTTGTTTTCTCCACCCAAACAAAAGAGCAAGGTGTAAACATAATACTCTGGACAAGACCTGTAAAAAACAATAACACGTAACATGGAAGACAATACAATAGCACAGGTACTCAAACAACAAATGGACATGGTAACAATAACCGACAAGGACCATGGGAAACAGAGGGCACATATTAGTATGTGTATATCAGGGGGAATGGGACCAGCTGTGGGTAATGAGACAAGACAGTCCGGTGTTGGTGGTAATGAATCCAGTTCAGTGACGCAGACATCCGGAGCTGGTGAACGGAATGAGCAGCAGTACCCGAGGGGGGTCCGTGACAGTACCCGAGGGGGGGTCGTGACAGTACCCAAGGGGGTCCTTGACAGTACCCGAGGGCGGTCCGTGACAGTACCCGAGGGGGGTCCGTGACAGTACCCCCTCAACGTGCTGCGCCAGCAGCGGGACAACACCGGCCTTGAGGACGACCACAGGGACACGTTGCAGGACGGTCAGGGAACTGACGGTGACCTGGTCAGTGAAGCATCCAGGATGTCCAACGTAGGAACCCAGCTTCTCTGGGCCGTACCCCTCCCAGTTGATGAGGTATTGATCAGCATTTGATTTTAGCTGCCGGTGATGGGCAGGACTTGCAGGAAGTATGTTTGTAAATTAATTTGATTAAGCTACGTATGTAGCCTATTGACTCCTTGATGAATAAATAAAACTTTTTCTTGTTTCTCTGTAATACCAGACCCTTAGTAATTCTATGACGTTGGCTTTAGTTAGCCAGCTATATAGGTAATCAATCAAGTTAGCTCGTCTAACCATCTTGGCTGGCAAAGTTACTATAATTTAGAAATGCAAGCAATTACTAAATGACTCACATTACTTTCAATCTTTTACGCAGATATGAGGAGAGAGAATTTGTTTCTTTAAAAAAAAAAAAACACCAGTCGAGGACATAGACAGTTTAAGAGGTATACTTAGATTAAATGTAATCTGGCACTTTATGATAATATATGTACAGTATATTAATTATGATGCCATGATATGGGCCTGTATTGATGTGTGGTATGATCCCATGGGTTGTAATGCGGATGTAATATCATATAGGCATGTATGTGCAGTATATTGAGATGTGTGATTTACAACAGTCAGAATGACACCGTCATTAAAATGACAATTGAACAGGTAAAGTGTTATGCTAATACCCTATGCAGAAAGATACATACATACATACCACATAGAATTAGGACTAATTATAAGGCTCTAGATTGCAGGAAAAAGCTCTCAGGTACTTAGTGATATATAATGGGAGCATGATAACCCTGTACTTACACACACACACCACTATTATCGGCTTAGAGCTGCCCACTATCAGACAGAAAGATGACGGTAGAGAAAGTGTGTGTGTGTGTGGACAGAGACGTGTTTCCTCAAGGGAGATAATTAGTGTGTGAATATTCATATATGCAAACGCAACATGAATAATGTCCCTCCAAAGGTTAGCTCATTAATTACTAACTAACAATTAACAGAAATACTTTTATAATTAATTATTTTGCTGTTTCCTTGGCGCCAGTGTTCATGCATAACTTACAGTGAGGTCAGAACCTGTGTATATATGTGTGTTGCACATAGTCAACAGATCCGGTCTAGTCAGTGGCTCCCGAGTGGTGCAATGGGCTAAGGCACTGCATCTCAGTGCTAGAGGCATCACTACAGACCTTGGTTCAATTCCAGGCTGTGATAGGGCATTCATTGTAAATAAGAATTTGTTCTTAACTGAATTGCCTTGTTAAATAAAGGTTAAATAAAAAAAAATACAAAGACATCTCAATTCTGTGTCCACAGATGCATGGATAAATCATTGCCAAATACACAGTGGTACTAGCTGTAGTTGGTTTTAAGCCAAAGGCATTGTGGTCTTTGAACCTCTGCCTTCAGTTTGATAAAATTCACTCTGAGATCCAACTCCCTGAATGTCCAAGCTACTACTGCGCTAAAACAGACACACCCTCTGTGGTGATAGGGCCATGTCCCAACAATACAACATGGTTCCTACTCTTGGTCCTTCAGGACCGTAGAGCATACGAACTACTGAGAAGAGACAAGACAGAGGAGAGCAGACACAGAGAGGAGAGGTTCAGTCCTGTGGTCAGGTGCCACAAAAAGGGACTTAGGAAAATTGCAATATACTCAGAATAGGGCAGCATGGCTGGCCCTAGGATGTACACAGGCTCAAAGTGGAGGAGAGATTGATTTCATCACTACTTGTATTTGTGAGAGGTATTGACATGTTTAATGCACAAGCTGTCTGTTTGAACTACTGGCACACAGCTCGGATACCCATGCATACCCCACAATACATGCCACCAGGGGTCTATTCACAGTCCCCAAGTCCAGAAACAGACTAAGGGATGTGGAAAGTACTACATAGAGTCATGACTACATGGAACTCTATTCCACATCCAGAAACTGATGCAAGCAGTTATTATCAAGATGGTGCCGACAGAGAGGGTTGCCTCGCTTCTAGTCCTTAGGAAACTATGCAGTATTTTGTTTTTTAATTAAATATTTCTTACATTGATGGCCCAGAAAATCTTAAGTGTTATTACATACAGCCGGGAAGAACTATTGGATCTCAGAGCGATGTCAACTTACCAACATTACAACCAGGAATATGACTTCCCCGAAGTGGATCCTTTGTTCGGACCTCCACCCAGGACATTGGATCTAATCCCAGAGACCGACCCAAAACAATGTCGCCGCAGAAGAGGTAGACAGAGCGGCCTCCTGGTCAGACTTCGAAGCCTTGCACACCACCCACCACTTCTGAGTATATCACTCGCCAATGTCCAGTCCCTAAACAACAAGGTAGACGAAATTCGGGCAAGGGTTGCTTTCCAGAGACTAACATTCTCTGTTTTACGGAAACATGGCTCTCTCGGGATATGTTGTCCTAGTCGGTACAGCCACCGGGATTCTTCATACGTCGCGTCGCGCCAACAGAAATAAACATCTCTGGGAAGAAGAAGGGCGGGGGTGTATGCTTCATGATTAATGACTCATGATGTAATCATAACATACTGGAAATCAAGTCCTTCTGCTCACCCGACCTAGAATTCCTTACAATCCGACCATATCTCCAAAAATTCTCGTCGGTTATTGTCACAGCCGTGTATATCCCCCTCTCAAGCAGATACCACGATAGCCCCCAAGGAACTTCACTGGATTCTATGCAAACCATATATCCTGAGGCTGCATTTATTGTAGCTGGCGATTTTAGCAAAGGAAATTTGAGAAGGCTACCTAAATTCTATCAGCATATTGATTGTAAGCACTCGTGCGGGCGATATGCTGGATCACTGCTACTCTAACTTCCGCGATGTATACAAGGCCCTCACTTCGGCAAATCCAATCACGACCCATTTTGCTCCTACCATCCTATAGGCTTTTTTTTAAACAAGCATTTCGCTACACTCACATTAACATCTGCTAACCATTTGTATGTGACCAATAAAATGTTATTTGAGCAATGGAATCAGATGTAAAAACCAGATAGAAATGCACCTTATGGAACAGTGGGGACTGTGAAGCAGAAAAGATAGACACACAGACATATGCATACACAATAACATACGCATTATACAAACAAGTACACATAGATATTGTATTGTAGATAAGTGGTAGGGATGGAGAGCTTGAGGGTACACAGTGTGTTTTGAAATCTGTGAATGCATTGTAATGTTTTTAAAATGGTAAAAACAGCCTTAATTTTGCCTTGGCAGCAGCTAATGGGGATCCATAACACACACACACACACACGAGGAGAGACGGGGGAGACAGAGAGGGGAGACAGGAAACACTGAGAGGACACCAAGTAGACACTGAATGGGGACAATGAGAGGGGGAGACATCAAAACCTATCATGAAAAAGATATTACAAGTTACATACATTAACATGTAGTGTGTGCGCATATATCAGTTCTACATACATGTCAGTACCTATACACAAGAAGTAGGTCACATGTCAGTAACTACACACAACAAGTAGGTCACATGTCAGTACCTACACACAACAAGTAGGTCACATGTCAGTAACTACACACAACAAGTAGGTCACATGTCAGTAACTACACACAACAAGTAGGTCACATGTCAGTAACTACACACAACAAGTAGGTCACATGTCAGTAACTACACACAACAAGTAGGTCTAATGGGGGAGAGATGATGTGCCGTGAGGTGTTGCTTTATTTATTTTTTTTAAACAAGGTTTGCTGTTCGCTTACGCTATACAAGACAGAAGGGAGTATAATACTGTAAATTTCCTTGAATTTGTTATGGACCTGGGGACTGTGAAGAGACCGATGGTGCCATGTCTGGTGGGGTAAGTGTGCATGTCAGTGCTGTGTTGATTATGCAAGCAATTTACAATGTATTAATGTTTCTTGTAAAAACAAGTGGTGCAATCCGTTTTTACTCAACTCTTAGCCAAGAGAGACTGGCATAGTATTTTTATCAGCCCTCTGATTACAATGAAGAGCAAGATTTAAGGTTCTGTTCTGGGCTGCAGCTTAACTAGGTCTTTCGTTGCAGCACTTGACCAAATGACCGGACAATAACCAAGATAATATAAAACTAGATCCTGCAGGACTTGTTTTGTAGAGTGGGGTGTCAAAACAGAAAAGCATCTCTTTATTACGGACAGACCTCTCCCCATCTTTACAACCCTTGAATCTATGTCTTTGACCATGACAGTTTATAATCTAAGGTAACTTTTAACAGCCACAGCATTCATTACCAGATTCAGCTGAGGTCTAGAACTTAGGGAATGATTTGTACTAAATACAATGCTCTTAGTTTTAGAGATGTTCAGGACCAGTTTATTACTGGCCACCCTTTCCAAAACAGACCGTAACTCTTTGTTCAGGGTTTCAGTGACTTCATTAGCTGTGGTTTCTGGTGAAAATATGATTGAATTAGCATACATGGACACATGCTTTGTTAAATACCAGTGGCAGGTCATTGGTAAAAATAGAAAAGAGGAGAGGGCCTAAAGAGCTGCCCTGTGGTACACCACACTACATGTTTGACATTAGAAAATCTTCCATTAAAGAAAACTCTTTGAGTTCTAATAGATATATAGCTCTGAATCCACGATATGGCAGAAGTTGAAAAGCCATAACACATACGTTTCACCAACAAAAAGTTATAGTCAACATTATCAAAGGCTGCACTGACATCTAACAGTACATCTCCCACAATCTTATTGTCAATTTCTTCTACCCAATCATCAGTAATTTGTGTCAGTGCAGTACATGTTGAGTGCCCTTCTCTATAAGCATACTGAAAGTCTGTTGATTTGTGTACAGAGAAGTAGCATTGTATTTGGTCAACAAAAGAATCTAACAGTTTGCTAAGAGATGGCAGATAGAACCAGTAAAGACTCGTTTACCACTCTTGGGTGGTGGAATGACTTTGGCTTCCCTCCAAGCCTGAGGACAAAGACATTTCTCAAGGCTAAAATTAAATATATGACAGGAAGGGAGTGGCTATAGAGTCAGCCACCATCCTTAGTAGCTTTCCAGCTAAGTTGTCAATGCCCGGGAGGTTTGTCATTTTTGATTCAACCAAGAAGGAGAGTGATGGAGAGCTGCATCAGATGACCTGGCCTCCACAATCACCTGACCTCAACCCAATTGAGATGGTTTGGTATGAGTTGGAACGCAGAGTGAAGGAAAAGCAGCCAACACGTGCTCAGCATGTGTGGAAACTCCATCAAGACTGTTAGAAAACCATTCCAGGTGACTACCTCATGAAGCTGGTTGAGAGAATGCCAAGAGTGTGCAAAGCTGTCATCAAGGCAAAGGCTAGCTACTTTGAATAATCTCAAATATGAAATATATTTTGATATGTTTAACCTTTTGCGTGTAGGGGGCAGTACTTTCGTTTTTTGGCTAAAAAACGTACCCATTTGAAACTGCCTATTTCTCAGCCCCAGAAACTAGAATATGCATATAATTGTCAGATTAGGATAGAAAACACTCTAACGTTTCCAAAACTGTAAAAATATTGTCTGTGAGTATAACAAAACTGATATTGCAGGCGAAAACCTGAGGAAAATCAGAAAGTGCCTCTTATTTTGAAACCTCTCTGTTCCTATGCATGCCTATCCTCCATTTAAAGGGATATCAAACAGATTCCTTTTTCCATGGCTTCCCTAAGGTGTCAACAGTCTTTAGACATAGTTTCAGGCTTTTATTTCGAAAAAGGAGCGTGAAGGATCACATTGCGTAAGTGGATAGGTGGGGGCTCTCAGAGTGAGTTTTGCGCTACAGAGTAAAGCGGCCATTGTTTCTCCCTGTGTTTTTGAAAAACCTACACACCCGGGTTGTTATATTATCGAATATATATTTTAAAAACAACCTGAGGATTTATTATAAAAAACGTTTGACATGTTTCTGTGGACATTATGGATATTATTTAGAATATACGTCTGCGTTGTCGTGACCTCTCTTTCCTGTGGATTTCTGAACATAACGCGACAAACAAACTGAGGTATTTTGGGTATAAAAATAATCTTTATTGTACAAAAGGAACATTTGTTGTGTAACTGGGAGTCTCGTGAGTGAAAACATCCAAAGATCATCAAAGGTAAACGATTAATTTGATTGCTTTTCGTGACCTGGCTACTTAATACTTAGTGTAGATAATGTTATGCTATGCTATCGATAAACTTACACAAATGCTTGGATTGCTTTAGCTGTAAAGCATCATTTCAAAATGAGAGACGACAGGTGGATTAACAAAAGTTTAAGATGTGTTTTGCAATATTGCAATAGTGATTTCATGAATATGAATATTTTTTGTGATATTATTTGACTGTGGATCTAAGCTATTCAGCAGTTGCTGACAAAAATGATCCCACTAATGGGATGGGTAGCGTCAAGAAGTTAAAACCTGTTAGGGATGATGCAAATTTTCGCAGCTTTTTGTAAAAAATCGCGCAACATTTCAATGTCCTGCTACTCATGCCAGGAATATAATATATGCATATGATAAGTATGTGTGTATAGAAAACACTCTGAAGTCTCTAAAACTGGTTAAATCGTGTCTGTGGCTATAACAGAACGAGTTTAGGAGTAAAAATCCCAGGGAAAACTGTTCACCAAAAACACAAAAAAAAATATTCATCCGCCAGTCAATGTATTGTCTAAGGCGATAGAAAATAGATGAGGTTCCGATTACAATGCCTACAGCTTCCGCACGATGTCGCCAGTACTGGAATTTCATGGCTGGTTTATCCTTGGTGAGATGACGTATAGGCACTTCCTGTCTTGGGGCGCACCGGAGGAAGTTATGAAAGTGGAAAAATGGACGACGATTTCAAGACTTGCTGCTATCGAATACAGATCGCCCCGTGATCAATTTGACCGATTGTTAACGTTTATTAATACCTAAAGTTGGTTTACAAAAGTAGTTTGAAGTGATTTGTAAAAGTTTATAGGCAACTTTTTTAATTTTAAAAAGTGACGTTGCGTCTCGTAAAGGTGATTTTTCCTGGATCAGACCGGCCTTCATAAAATGACATTTGTAGAAATGACATTGTAGAAAATGATATCATGGCTTTAGAAGCTTCTTATAGGCTAATTGACATCATTTGAGTCAATTAGAGGTGTACCTGTGGATGTATGACCTCTCAAGGCCTTCAAACTCAGTCCCTCTTTGCTTGACAACATGGGAAAATGAAAAGAAATCAGCCGAGACCACAGAAAAAACATTGTGGGCCTCCATCCTTGGGAGCAATTTCCAAACCCCTGAAGGTACCACATTCATTTGTACAAACAATAGTGCAAAAGTATAAACACCAAGGGACCGCGCAGCTGTCAAACCGCTCAGGAAGGAGATGTGTTCTATCTCATAGAGATGAATGTACTTTGGCGCAAAACGTGCAAATCAATCCCAGAACAACAGCAAAGGACCTTGTGAAGATGCTGGATGAAACAGGTACAAAAGGCCTCCTTACCCACAGTAAAACAATGCCTATATTGACATAACCTGAAAGGCCACTCAGCAAGGAAGAAACCACTGCTCCCAAACCACCATAAAAAAGCCAGACTACGGTTTGCAACTGCACATGGGGACAAAGATCGTACTTTGTGGAGAAATGTCCTCTGGTCTGATGATACAAAAATAGAACTGTTTGGCCATAATGACCATCGTTATGTTTGGAGGAAACAGGGGGAGGCTTGCAAGCCAAAGAACACATCCCAACCGTGAAGCACGGGGATGGCAGCATCATGTTGTGGGGGTGCTTTGCTGCATGAGGGACTGGTGCACTTCACAAAATAGATGGGGTCATGAGGACGTAAAATTATGTGGATATATTGAAGCAACATCTCAAAACATCAGTCAGGAAGTTAAAGCTTGGCCGCAAATGGGTCTTCCAAATGGACAATGGCCCCAAGCATTTTCAACCGTTCGCTGCCTGCACCCGCACGCCCGACTAGCATCACCACCCTGGATGGTTCCGACCTAGAATATGTGGACATCTATAAGTACCTAGGTGTCTGGCTACACTGTAAACTCTCCTTCCAGACTCATATCAAACATCTCCAATCTAAAATCAAATCTAGAGTCGGCTTTCTATTCCGCAACAAAGCCTCCTTCACTCACGCCGCCAAACTTACCCTAGTAAAACTGACTATCCTACCAATCCTCGACTTCGGCGATGTCATCTACAAAATAGCTTCCAATACTCTACTCAGCAAACTGGATGCAGTTTATCACAGTGCCATCCGTTTTGTTACTAAAGCATCTTACACCACTCACCACTGCGACCTGTATGCTCTAGTCGGCTGGCCCTCGCTACATATTCGTCGCCAGACCCACTGGCTCCAGGTCATCTATAAGTCCATCCTAGGTAAAGCTCCGCCTTATCTCATTTCACTGGTCACGATGGCAACACCCACCCGTAGCACTCGCTCCAGCAGGTGTATCTCACTGATCATCCCTAAAGCCAACACCTCATTTGGCCGCCTTTCGTTCCAGTTCTCTGCTGCCTGTGACTGGAACGAATTGCAAAAATTGCTGAAGTTGGAGACTTTTATCTCCCTCACCAACTTCAAACATCTGCTATCTGAGCAGCTAACCGATCGCTGCAGCTGTACATAGTCTATCGGTAAGTAGCCCACCCAATTTACCTACCTCATCCCCATACTGTTTATATTTATTTACTTTTCTGCTCTTTTGCACACCAGTATCACTACCTGTACATGACCATCTGATCATTTATCACTCCAGTGCTAATCTGCAAAATTATTCACCTACCTCCTCATGCCTTTTGCACACAATGTATATAGACTCCCCTTTTTTTTCTTTTTTTTTCTACTGTGTTATTGACGTGTTAATTGTTTACTCCATGTGTAACTCTGTGTTGTCTGTTCACACTGCTATGCTTTATCTTGGAAATGAGAACTTGTTCTCAACTAGCCTACCTGGTTAAATAAAGGTGAAAATAATAATAATAATAAATAAATACTTCCAAAGTTGTGGCAAAATGGCATAAGGACAACAAAGTCAAGGTATTGGAGTGGCCATCACAAACCCCTGACCTCAATCCTTTAGAACATTTGTTGGCAGAACTGAAAAAGCATGTGTGAGGAAGGAGGCCTACAAACCTGATTCAGTTACACCAGCTCTGTTACCAGGAATGGGCCAAAATGCACCCAACTTATTGTGGGATGCTTGTGGAAGGCTACCCAAAATGTTTGACCCAAGTTAAACAATTTAAAGGCAATGCAAACCTCTGACCCACTGGGAATGTGATGAAAGAAATAAAACTGAAATAAATCATTCTCTCTACTATTAATCTGACATTTCACATTCTTAAAATAAAGTGGTGATCCTAACTGACCTAAGAAATTTTACTAAGATTAAATGCCAGGAATTGTGAAAACTGAGTGTAAATGTGTTTGGCTACGGTGTATGTAAACTTCTGACGTCAACAGTTTATATATACTGTATCATTAAAAATATTGGACACATATTCAAAAAAAACGTTTTTTTTTCAATTTTCTACATTATAGAATAATAGTGAAGACATCAAAACTGTGAAATAACACATAGGGAATCATGTAGTAACCAAAAGAAGTGTTAAACAAATCACAAATATATTTTATACTTGAGATTCTTCAAAGTAGCCACTCTTTGCCTTGACGACAGCTTTGCACACTCTTGGCATTCTCTCAACCACCAAACAAGTGTTAATGGCGCAGTCAACTTAGTGTATGTCAAAATCAAATCAAATTTATTTATATAGCCCTACGTACATCAGCTGATATCTCAAAGTGCTGTACAGAAACCCAGCCTAAAACCCCAAACAGCAAGCAATGCAGGTGTAGAAGCACGGTGGCTAGGAAAAACTCCCTAGAAAGGCCAAAACCTAGGAAGAAACCTAGAGAGGAACCAGGCTATGTGGGGTGGCCAGTCCTCTTCTGGCTGTGCCGGGTGGAGATTATAACAGAACATGGCCAAGATGTTCAAATGTTCATAAATGACCAGCATGGTCGTATAATAATAAGGCAGAACAGTTGAACTGGAGCAGCAGCACAGTCAGGTGGAAGTTGAAACTGGAGCAGCAGCATGGCCAGGTGGACTGGGGACAGCAAGGAGTCATCATGTCAGGTAGTCCTGGGGCATGGTCCTAGGGCTCAGGTCAGTTGAAACTGGAACAGCAGCATGGCCAGGTGGACTGGGGACAGCAAGGAGTCATCATGTCAGGTAGTCCTGGGGCATGGTCCTAGGGCTCAGGTCCTCCGAGAGAGAGAAAGAAAGAGAGAATTAGAGAGAGCATATGTGGGGTGGCCAGTCCTCTTCTGGCTGTGCCGGGTGGAGATTATAACAGAACATGGCCAAGATGTTCAAATGTTCATAAATGACCAGCATGGTCGAATAATAATAAGGCAGAACAGCTGAAACTGGAGCAGCAGCACGGTCAGGTGGACTGGGGACAGCAAGGAGTCATCATGTCAGGTAGTCCTGGGGCATGGTCCTAGGGCTCAGGTCCTCCGAGAGAGAGAAAGAAAGAGAGAATTAGAGAGAGCATATGTGGGGTGGCCAGTCCTCTTCTGGCTGTGCCGGGTGGAGATTATAACAGAACATGGCCAAGATGTTCAAATGTTCATAAATGACCAGCACGGTCGAATAATAATAAGGCAGAACAGTTGAAACTGGAGCAGCAGCACGGCCAGGTGGACTGGGGACAGCAAGGAGTCATCATGTCAGGTAGTCCTGGGGCATGGTCCTAGGGCTCAGGTCCTCCGAGAGAGAGAGAGAGAGAGAGAGAGAGAGAGAGAGAGAGAGAGAGAGAGAGAGAAAGAGAGAATTAGAGAACGCACACTTAGATTCACACAGGACACCAAATAGGACAGGAGAGGTACTACAGATATAACAAACTGACCCTAGCCCCCCGACACATTAACTACTGCAGCATAAATACTGGAGGCTGAGACAGGAGGGGTCAGGAGACACTGTGGCCCCATCCGAGGACACCCCCAGACAGGGCCAAACAGGAAGGATATAACCCCACCCACTTTGCCAAAGCACAGCCCCCACACCACTAGAGGGATATCTTCAACCACCAACTTACCATCCTGAGACAAGGCTGAGTATCGCCCACAAAGAACTCCGCCATGGCACAACCCAAAGGGGGGCACCATCCCAGACAGGATGACCACAACAGTGAATCAACCCACTCAGGTGACGCACCCCTTCCAGGGACGGCAAGATAGAGCCCCAGTAAGCCAGTGACTCAGCCCCTGCAATAGGGTTAGAGGCAGAGAATCCCAGTGGGAAGAGGGGAACCGGCCAGGCAGAGACAGCAAGGGCGGTTCGTTGCTCCAGAGCCTTTCCGTTCACCTTCCCACTCCTGGGCCAGACTACACTCAATCATATGACCCACTGAAGAGATAAGTCTTCAGTAAGGACTTAAAGGTTGAGACCGAGTTTGCGTCTCTGACTTGGGTAGGCAGACCGTTCCATAAAAATTGAGCTCTATAGGAGAAAGCCCTGCCTCCAGCTGTTTGCTTAGAAATTCTAGGGACAATTAGGAGGCCTGCGTCTTGTGACCGTAGCGTACGTGTAGGTATGTACGGCAGGACCAAATCAGAGAGATAGGTAGGAGCAAGCCCATGTAATGCTTTGTAGGTTAGCAGTAAAACCTTGAAATCAGCCCTTGCTTTGACAGGAAGCCAGTGTAGAGAGGCTAGCACTGGAGTAATATGATCAAATTTTTTGGTTCTAGTCAGAATTCGAGCAGCCGTATTTAGTACTAACTGAAGTTTATTTAGTGCTTTATCCGGGTAGCCGGAAAGTAGAGCATTGCAGTAGTCTAACCTAGAAGTGACAAAAGCATGGATTAATTTTTCTGCATCATTTTTGGACAGAAAGTTTCTGATTTTTGCAATGTTACATAGATGGAAAAAGCTGTCCTTGAAATGGTCTTGATATGTTCTTCAAAAGAGAGATCAGGGTCCAGAGTAACGCCGAGGTCCTTCACAGTTTTATTTGAGACGACTGTACAACCATTAAGATTAATTGTCAGATTCAACAGAAGATCTCTTTGTTTCTTGGGACCTAGAACAAGCATCTCTGTTTTGTCCGAGTTTAAAAGTAGAAAGTTTGCAAGCCATCCACTTCCTTATGTCTGAAACACATGCTTCTAGCAAGGGCAATTTTGGGGCTTCACCATGTTTCATTGAAATGTACAGCTGTGTGTCATCCGCATAGCAGTGAAAGTTAACATTATGTTTTCGAATAACATCCCCAAGAGGTAAAATATATAGTGAAAACAATAGTGGTCCCAAAACGGAACCTTGAGGAACACCGAAATTTACAGTTGATTTGTCAGAGGACAAACCATTCACAGAGACAAACTGATATCTTTCCGACAGATAAGATCTAAACCAGGCCAGAACTTGTCCGTGTAGACCAATTTTGGTTTCCAATCTCTTCAAAATAATGTGGTGATCGATGGTATCAAAAGCAGCACTAAGGTCTAGGAGCACGAGGACAGATGCAGAGCCTCGGTCCGATGCCATTAAAATGTCATTTACCACCTTCACAAGTGCCGTCTCAGTGCTATGATGGGGTCTAAAACCAGACTGAAGCATTTCGTATACATTGTTTGTCTTCAGGAAGGCAGTAAGTTGTTGCGCAACAGCCTTTTCTAAAAATTTTGAGAGGAATGGAAGATTCGATATAGGCCTATAGTTTTTTATATTTTCTGGGTCAAGGTTTGGCTTTTTCAAGAGAGGCTTTATTACTGCCACTTTTAGTGAGTTTGGTACACATCCGGTGGATAGAGAGCCGTTTATTATGTTCAACATAGGAGGGCCAAGCACAGGAAGCAGCTCTTTCAGTAGTTTAGTTGGAATAGGGTCCAGTATGCAGCTTGAAGGTTTAGAGGCCATGATTATTTTCATCATTGTGTCAAGAGATATAGTACTAAAACACTTGAGCGTCTCTCTTGATCCTAGGTCCTGGGAGAGTTGTGCAGACTCAGGACAACTGAGCTTTGAAGGAATACGCAGATTTAAAGAGGAGTCCGTAATTTGCTTTCTAATAATCATAATCTTTTCCTCAAAGAAGTTCATGAATTTATCACTGCTAAAGTGAAAGTCATCCTCTCTTGGGGAATGCTGCTTTTTAGTTAGCTTTGCGACAGTATCAAAAAGGAATTTCGGATTGTTCTTATTTTCCTCAATTAAGTTAGAAAAATAGGATGATCGAGCAACAGTAAGGGCTCTACGTTTACTGCACGGTACTGTCTTTCCAAGCTAGTCGGAAGACTTCCAGTTTGGTGTGGCGCCATTTCCGTTCCAATTTTCTGGAAGCTTGCTTCAGAGCTCGGGTATTTTCTGTGTACCAGGGAGCTAGTTTCTTATGAGAAATGTTTTTAGTTTTTAGGGGTGCAACTGCATCTAGGGTATTGCGCAAGGTTAAATTGAGTTCCTCAGTTAGGTGGTTAACTGATTTTTGTCCTCTGGCGTCCTTGGGTAGACAGAGGGAATCTGGAAGGACATCAAGGAATCTTTGTGTTGTCTGTGAATTTATAGCACGACTTTTGATGTTCCTTGGTTGGGGTCTGAGCAGATTATTTGTTGCAATTGCAAACGTAATAAAATAGTGGTCCGATAGTCCAGGATTATGAGGAAAAACATTAAGATCCACAACATTTATTCCATGGGACAAAACTAGGTCCAGCGTATGACTGTGACAGTGATATATATATATATATATATATTATGTACAGTGGGGCAAAAAAGTATTTCGTCAGCCAGTTCCCCCACTTCAACTATGACAGGAAAAATTAGGAAAAAAAATCCAGAAAATTACATTGTAGGATCTTTAATTAATTTATTTGCAAATTATGGTGGAAAATAAGTATTTGGGTAATAACAAGAGTTTATCTCAATACTTTATTATATACCCTTTGTTGGCAATGACAGAGGTCAAACGTTTTCTGTAAGTCTTCACAAGGTTTTCACACACTGTTGCTGGGTATTTTGGCCCATTCCTCCATGCAGATCTCCTCTAGAGCGGTGATGTTTTGGGGCTGTTGCTGGGCAACATGGACTTTCAACTCCCTCCAAAGATTTTCTATGGGGTTGAGATCTGGAGGCTGGCTAGGCCACTCCAGGACCTTGAAATGCTTCTTATGAAGCCACTCCTTCGTTACCCAGGCAGTGTGTTTGGGATCATTGTCATGCTGAAAGACCCAGCCACGTTTCATCTTCAATGCCCTTGCTGATAGACGGAGGTTTTCACTCAAAATCTCACGATACATGGCCCCATTCATTCTTTCCTTTACAAGATCAGTCGTCCTGGTCAATTTGCAGAAAAACAGCCCCAAAGCATGATGTTTCCACCCCCATGCTTCACAGTAGGTATGATGTTCTTTGGATGCAACTCAGCATTCTTTGTCCTCCAAACACGATGAGTTGAGTTTTTACCAAAAATTTATATTTTGGTTTCATCTGACCATATGACATTCTCCCAATCTTCTTCTGGATCATCCAAATGCTCTCTAGCAAACTTCAGACGGGCCTGGGCATGTACTGGCTTAAGCAGGGGGACACGTCTGGCACTGCAGGATTTGAGTCTCTGGCGGCGTAGTGTGTTACTGATGGTAGGCTTTGTTACTTTGGTTCCAGCTCTCTGCAGGTCATTCACTAGGTCCCCCCACGTGGTTCTGGGATTTTTACTCACCGTTCTTGTGATCATTTTGACCCCACGGGGTGAGATCTTGCGGAGCCCCAGATCGAGGGCCCCAGATCGAGGGCCCCAGATTGAGGGAGATTATCAGTGGTCTTGTATGTCTTCCATTTCCTAATAATTGCTCCTACAGTTGATTTCTTCAAACCAAGCTGCTTACCTATTGCAGATTCAGTCTTCCCAGCCTGGTGCAGGTCTACAATTTTGTTTCTGGTGTCCTTTGACAGCTCCTTGGTCTTGGCCATAGTGGAGTTTGGATTGTGACTGTTTGAGGTTCGGGACAGGTGTCTTTTATACTGATAACAAGTTCAAACAGGTGCCATTAATACAGGTAAGTGGAGGACAGAGGAGCCTCTTAAAGAAGAAGTTACAGGTCTGTGAGAGCCAGAAATCTTGCTTGTTTGTAGGTGACCAAATACTTATTTTCCACCATAATTTGCAAATAAATTCATAAAATATCCTATAATGTGATTTTCTGGATTTTCTTTCTCATTTTGTCTGTCATAGTTGAAGTGTACCTATGATGAAAATTACAGGCCTCTCTCATCTTTTTAAGTGGGAGAACTTGCACAATTGGTGGCTGACTAAATACTTTTTGCCCCACTGTATATATACTTATATTATTATATTATACATATACAGCTCTGGGAAAAATTTAGAGAGCACTGCAAATGATCAGTTTCTCTGTTTTTACTATGTATATGTATGTGTCTGGGTCAAATAAAAATTAAAATCTATATACTACTGACAACATTTCTCCCAAATTCCAAATAAAAGTCATTTAGAGCATTTATTTGCAGAAAATGAAAACTCGTCAAAATATCCAAAAAGGTGCAGTGTTGTCAGACCTCGAATAATGCTAAGAAATTAAGTTCATATTATTTTTTAAATAACACAATAGTAATGTTTTACCTTAAGAAGACAGAAATCAATGTTTGGTAGAATAACCCTGATTTTCAATCACTGCTTTCTCCACCAGTCTTTGACATTGATGTTGGGTGACATTATGCCAATCCAGGCGTTAAAATTCAAATAGCTCGGCTTTGTTTGTGGTCCTTCATCCACACCTTGATTGACCTGGCTGTGCAGCATGGAGCATTGTCCTGCTGGAAGAAACACTCCTCAGAGTTGGGGGACATTGTCAGAGCAGAAGGAAGCCAGTTTTCTTGCAGGACAACCTTGTACGTGGCTTGATTCATGCATCCTTCACAAAGACAAATCTTCCCGATTCTAGCCTTACTGAAGCAGCCCCAGATCATCACCGATCCTACACCAAATTTCACAGTGGGTGCAAGACACTGTGGCTTGTAGGCCTCTCCAGGACTAGCACCAAATTTTGGTGAAATTTGGTGGAGGATCGGGGATGATCTATGGTTCATCACCTGTCCTCCACCATTTATGTATTTCCAATGTTGTTGTTCTTGTTTTGTTTTTTGCAATCCACACATTTTTTTATCCTGCAACCCACCCGAATCCCTGCTTCTACCCACAAGTGGGTCCCAACCCGCAGTTTGGGATCCACTACTCTACAGTATGAGAGTGTTTGAGGATTGAAGGGAAGTGTTACTAAGCTCTCTCCTCCTATTAACCATATTTGTCTGTTTCAACTCCAATAAAAACAGCAAATCGATCTCATCCAGCCTCATCTGAAGGATCTTTGAAGTTGTCTTGGTAACAGGACTCACTTTCCCTCCAAAAAGAGACTGGTGCAATATTTATCACGCTTCACAGAAATGTGAATGTAAAAAAAAAGAGAGAAAATCCTTGACATTTTCATCAAAAGCATTTTAATCAGGCAGTCTGCAGGTCAACTAATGACTTCGCAGAGAGAGGCCCTCGCTGGGCAGTTAGCTTCAAAGCGCTAGCTCATTAGCGTTAGCGCCTCTGATTATGATACTCAATCTCACATAGGCTACACTCCATATCTCCTTATCACACACACACACACGCTCAGCCGTCATTAGAGTAGTTAGCATCATTAGTATGATTAGCAGCCAAGGTCAGTGTTTGAAGCCACAGACAGCAACATCCATCTTCCTTCAACCAGCCTTTCAAATGCACGCACACAAGCACACACACACACAACCCAGCCTTTTAAAATGTCTCCCGCTACTCTGCTACTCTCTGCCCAATGTTTCAGTGCTGTAATTAGAATCTTCCTCTCTGCTTTTCACTCACACACATCAGAGAGGAGAGGAAAGGAAGAGAGGTGAGATGAGGAGGAACAGAGAGAAGAGGAGAGGGGAGAAGGTAAGGTGAGGAGAGGAAGAAAGAGGAGAGGAGAGGAGAGGAGAGGAGAGGGAGAGGAGAGGAGAGGAGAGGAGAGGAGAGGAGAGGAGAGGAGAGGAGAGGAGAGGAGAGGAGAGGAGAGGAGAGGAAATGAGGAGAGGTGGGGGAGGAGAGGAAGAAAAGAGGAGAGAAGAGGTCAGATCTGTTGTTAATGTTATGGATAGGGTTATACAGTGCCTTAAGAAAGTATTCATACCCCTTGTCTTTTTGCTGTGTTACAGAACAAAAAGGATGACAAAAAGTTGAATAGTTTAAAAGTATAAAAGATATCAAAAAGTTAAATGTAAGCACACTATTCCACAACAGTCTACACGTTATAAAGTTTGAAAGCGTATCTAGCACAAACGGTGTAAGAGGAGTAACTTGCGAAATAAGTATGATGAGGATTTAAATTTGTGACTTTTGCTTCACAAGTCCCACCTAAGAAGAAGGATGTGGAGATTTAAAGACCCACTGATAATTAGAAGAAGAAGGATGTGGAGATTTAAAGACCCATTGATAATAATAAGAAGAAGAAGGATGTGGAGATTTAAAGACCCATTGATAATAAGAAGAAGAAGGATGTGGAGATTTAAAGACCCATTGATAATTAGAAGAAGAAGGATTTGGAGATTTAAAGACCCATTGATAATAATAAGAAGAAGAAGGATGTGGAGATTTAAAGACCCATTGATAATAATAATAATAAGAAGTACAGTGACTTTAAAAAGTATTCACACCACTTGGATTTTTACTTAAATAAAAAAATAGATTTTGTTGTCACTGTCATACACACAATACCCTATAATGTAAAAATGGAATAATGTTTACAAATGTTAACAAATTAATACAAAAGGAAAAGCTGAAATATTGTTAATGAGCCTAAATAAGCCTAAATAAGTTCATGAGTAAAAGTGTGCTTATCAAGTCCCATAATACGACTCTCTCGGTGTGCAATAAATGAAATCAAATGAAATATATATATATATATATATATATATATATATATATATATATATATATATATATATATATATATATTCATACACATGGCTAGCAGATGTTAATGCAAGTGTAGTGAAATGCTTGTGCTTCTCGTTCCAACAGTGCAGTAATATCTAACAAGTAATCTAACAATTCCCAACAACTACCTAATACACACAAATCTAACAATAATAGTGTTAAAATGATTTGTGAATGACTAAGTAATCTCTGTACCCCACACATACAATTATCTGTCAGATCCCTCAGTTGAGTAGTGCATTTCAAACACAGATTCAACCACAAAGAACAGGGAGGATTTCCAATGCCTCGCAAATAAGGGCACCTATTGGTAGATGGGTAAAAAAAAATCAGACATTGAATATCCCATTGAGCATGGTGAAGTTATTAATTACACTGTGCATGGTCTATCAATACACCCAGTCTCTACAAAGATACAGGCGTCCTTCCTTACTCAGTTGCCGGAGAGGAAGGAACTCGCTCAAGGATTTCACCATGAGGCCAATGGTGACTTTAAAACAGTTGCAGAATTTAATGGCTGTGATATGTGAAAACATGAGGATGGATCAACAACATTGTAGTTACTCCACAATACTATAACCCAATTGACAGAGTGAAAAGAAGGAAGCCTGTACAGAATACAAATATTCCAAAATATGCATCCTGTTTACAACAAGGCACTAAAGTAAAAATGCAAAAAATGTGACAAAGCAAATCACTTTTTGCCCTGAATACAAAGTGTTATGTTTGGGGCAAATCCAATACAACACGATACTGAGTACCACTTTTAAAGCATATTCGTGGCTGCATCATGTTATGGGTATGTTTGTAATCGTTAAGGACTGGGGAGTTTTTCCAGGATAAAAAATAAATGGAATGGAGCTAAGCAATGCGAAAATCCTAGAGGAAAAACCTGGTTTAGTCTGACTTCCACCAGTCACAGCGAGATAAATTCACATTTCAGCAGTACAATAACCTAAAACACAAGACCAAACCTACACTGGAGTTGCTTACCAAGAAGACAGTGAATGTTCCTGAGTGGCTGAGTTGAAAATCTATGGCATGTCTATCTGTATTGAATTTTTTATAAATGTGCAAACATTTCTAAAAACATGTTTTCACTTTGTAATGATGGGATATTTTGTGTAGATGTGTGAATAATACAGATTAGGAACAAAATGTGGAATAAGTCAAGGGGTATGAATACTTTCTGAAAGCGCTGTATACATCCTGATTATTTGATTCTGAATCAGAGGACAGCAGGTAAGGGTTGTCCCCTTAAAGTTTACTTAAAGGTTGACTCAGAGATGACTTAGGTGCACAAAGTAAACAGCGTAGTGTGTCAATTCTGCAGTAAGCATTGAAGCACAAGGCTAAACTCCCACACTGTTTTGGTCCCATACCACGCTCTAACAGAGTGAAGCAAACCCATGCACATGCAACAGATTCTGTGTGTGACTGTGTGGGAGTCTTGTATCTCATGCAATGTCTGCAGTGCTGCTCATGGAAATGTAATTTCACAGAATTGACCTTTAAACAGGTACGGTATTTGTGACCCACCACCTGGATTTGGTCCTATATACCAACATTTTGAATTCTGTTTGTTTACATTGGATAAAAGTAGAGACTCGGGGCTATAAAATGTTATGTCATACACTGCAGTTGAGGAACAATGGGAAAGTAATTATGCTATGAAAGTTAATAAACTTGTAACCCCTCTTTTGAGAAAATGGCCCGTGAATGTTTTGGTAAACCCACTGGAGAGGTCTACTGGAGAGCTCTCAGATAGATTGTCGCTTCCATCGATGTAATTGTCTGCAACACTTCCAATCCCCAATATATTTTTTCGCAAATAAATACATACATACATACATACATACACGCACGCACGCACGCACGCACGCACACACACACACACACACACACACACACACACACACACACACACACACACACACACACACATACACACATACACACACACACACACACACACACATACACACACACACACACACACACACACATACATACATACATACATACATACATACATACATACATACATACATACACACACACACACACACACACACACACACACACACACACACACACACACACACACACACACACACACACACACACACACACACACACACACACACACACACACACACACACACACACACACACACACACATACATACATACATACATACATACACACACACACACACACACACACACACACACACACACACACACACACACACACACACACACACACACACACACACACACACACACACACACACACACACACACACACACACACACACACACACACACACACACACACACACACACACACACACACACACATACACACACACACACACACACACACACACACACACACACACACACACACACACACACACACACACACACACACACACACACACACACACACACACACACACACACACACACACACACACACACACACACACACACACACACACACACACACACACACACACACACACACACACACACACACACACACACACACACACACACACACACACACACACACACACACACACACACACACACACACACATACATACATACATACATACATACATACATACATACATACATACATACATACATACATACATACATACATACATATGTACAGTACCTGTCAAAAGGATGGACACTACTCATTCTAAGATTTTTCTTTATTTGTGTTATTTTATTTGTGTTTGAGCCAATCAGTTGTGATAAGCTAGGGGTGATATACAGAAGATGGCCACATTGGGTAAAAGACCAAGTCCATATTATGGTATGAACAGCTAAAATAAGCAAAGATAAATGACAGTCCATCATTACTTTAAGACATGAAGGTCAGTCAATCTGGAACATTTCAAGAACATTGAAAGTTTCTTCAAGTGCAGTCGTAAAAACCATCAAGCGCTATGATGAAAAAAACCATCAAGCGCTATGTCTCTCATGAGGAACGCCACAGGAAAGGAAGACCCAGAGTTACTTCGGTTGGAGAGGATAAAGTCGTTAGAGTTACCAGCCTCAGATTGCAGCCCAAATAAGTAACAGACACATCTGAACATCAACTGTTCAAAGGAGAATGCATGAATCAGGCCTTCATGGTCGAATTGCTGCAAAGAAACCACTACTCTTGAGCCAAAAAACACAAGCAATGGACATTAGACCGGTGAAAAGTCCAAATTTGGGTCCAAATTTGAGATTGTTGGTTCCAACCGCTGTGTCTTTGTGAGAGTCAGAGTAAGTGAACAGATGATGTCTGCATGTGTGGTTCCCACCGAGAAGCATGGAGGAGGAGGTGTGATGGTGTGGGGTACTTTGCTGGTGACACTGTCAATGATTTATTTAGAATTCAAAGCACTCTTAACCAGCATGGCTACAACAGCATTCTGCAGCAATACACCATCGCATCTGGTTTGCGCTTAGTGGGACTATCATTTGACCCAACACACCTCTGTGTAAGGGCTATTTCCTATAACCTCAAACTCTCCCAGTGGCATAGCTTCTGCCAGAGCAGCCAGTGAGGTCGTACCAGGGCCCGCAACGTACATGGGCCCAGTGATGGGCACAGAATACCACCCCACCATGCCCAAATATTAATTGTTGACTCAGGCCCATCACATCCACAATTTGACAAGAAGGTCTTTCTTTAACATACGCTGTATGATAAATGATCCTATTGATGGTTTCGCCAACAAAATGTTTTTTTTCCTACTACATAAGTCAGCATGATATTTTAGTGTATTGATGACAATAAATCAAATTCCCTTGCTAAATAAATCATGTTATTCAATAGTTTCAATACCATGTTAAGATAATGAAATACATTCTGGGATTTGTTGTGCAAATACTCTTCAAAGACTTGTTGTTTCTGTCATAATTTTAAGCAGCAGTTGAGCTAGCTATCAAGAGACAAAGGCCGAAAGAAAATAGAGTCGAGAATAGAAAATTACGGATTTAAAAATCAGCAATGTATCAACACAACAGTGGAGCGCAAAAGAGGAAGGCCAAAAATGAGAAAGCAATAAAAGTATCAAAATTAGTTCAATTAGATTACTTTTTCAAATGCAGTTCAAGTGCAGCCATTGCCAGCGCAAGCAATGTCGCGGGACCAGAAGAGGATGTAGGTTTATCAGCGCAAGCTGCAGCTTTTAGCGGGTCAAGTGAGCCAAGGCCCAGCTGTTCAATCATGCCAGAAGAAGCAACTTTGACAGAGGAGGATACAGGTTGTCAGGTATCGGTGGATACGACCCTGAGCACAAGCCAGGCCAGACAAGCTAGCCTTGAGGGGAGGAAGAGGGGCAGGGAGAGGCTAGAATCGTGGCGTCTGAGGAAACAGGTGGAAGTGGGACAGATGGCCTTTTAACCTATGCAACTCCGGGATGCTGGCAGAGTTCCTTTGTCCAGTGTCTGTGTTCTGTTACCCATTTTAATCTTTTTTGGGGGGCCAGTCTGAGATATGGCTTTTTCTTTGCAACTCTGCCTAGAAGGCTAGCATCCCAGAGTCGCCTCTTCACTGTTGACATTGAGACTGGTGCTTTGCGGGTACTATTTAATGAAGTTGCCAGTTGAGGACTTATGAGGCGTCTGTTTCTCAAACTAGACACTCTAATGTACTTGTCCTCTCGCTCAGTTGTGCACCGGGACCTCCCATCCTCTTTCTATTCTGGTTAGAGACAGTTTGCGCTGTTCTTGCGCTGTTCTGTGACGGGAGTAGTACACAGCGTTGTACTATTTTTCCGCATGGAAAAGCCTTAATTTCTCAGAAAAAGAATAGACTGATGAGATTTAGAAGAAAGTTCTTTGTTTCTGGCCATTTTGAGCCTGTAATCGAACCCACAAATGCTGATGCTCCAGATACTCAACTCGTCTAAAGAAGGCCCATTTTATTGCTTCTTTAATCAGAACAACAATTTTCAGCTGTTTTAACATAATTTTAAAATGGTTTTCTAATGATCAATTAGCCTTTTAAAATGATACACTTGGATTAACTAACACAACGTGCCATTGGATCACAGTGATGGTTGCTGATAATGGGCCTCTACACCAATGTAGATATTCCATTAAAAATCAGCCATTTCCAGCTACAATAGTAATTTACCACATTACCAATTAACACTGTATTTCTGATCATTTTGCTGTTATTTTAAGGGACAAAAAATATGCTTTTCTTTAAAAAACAAGGACATTTTTAAGTGACCCCAAACTTTTGAACGGTAGTGTATATATCATCAACATGTATCGATCACAACTTTAAGTGAGTGTCCATGGTTGTTTATTGAAACACATAAACTGAACTCTCCATACAAAAAACAATAAACGTAACTTGAATAACCGAAACCAAAAACAGTACCGTGTGGTGAAAAGCACAGACATGGAAACAATCACCCACAAACAAACAGTGAAACCCAGGCTACCTAAGTATGATTCTCAATCAGAGACAACTAACGACACCTGCCTCTGATTGAGAACCATACTAGGCCGAACACAGAAAAACAACCTAAACACACAAAACATAGAATTCCCACCCAACTCACGTCCTGAGCAACTAAAACAAATAATTAACACAATAACTAGGGTCAGAACATGACAGTAGTTATTTATATGTTGATGATGTAAAGAATATTTGCTGGTCTGTGGTGTGTAATGAGGAGCAACCAGACGCTGAATTTGACACATTTATGACGTTTCATATTCCAGTTACTAATAAGCATGTAACCATTAAGAATATGACTGTAAAAACTATTAAATCCCTGTGGGTTGATGAGGAATTGAAAAATGGTATAGTTGAGAGGTATGAGGTAAAAGGTATGGCAAATATGTCTGGCAGCCCAACTGATTGGCAAAGGTACTGCAAATTTAGTAATCATGTGACTAAGCTAAATAAAAAATAAAAATAAACTATACTATGAAACAAAGATATATGATACATAAAATTATAGTAAAAAGCTTTGGAGCTTTAAATGACATTTTGGGGGAAAAGCCAACTCAATGAATCAGATGGCTCATTCATCACAAAATGCACTGATATTGCCAACTACTTTAATTACTTTTTCATTGTTCTCGTTCTGCACGCATATAGGGAAGAACACTCAACAAGCACAGCACTTACACAAATGACTGATGATTGGCTGAGAGAAATTGATGATAAAATGATTGTGGGTGCTGTTTTGTTAGACTTCAGTGCAGCTTTCAACATTATTGATCATAGTCTGCTGCTGGAAAAATGTATGTGTTATAGCTTTACACCCCCTGCTATAATGTGGATAAATAGTTACTTGTCTAACAGAACACGGTGTTCTTTAATGGAAGCTTCTCAAACATAATCCAGGTAGAATCAGGAATTGCCCAGGGTAGCTGTTTAGGCCCTTTGCCACTGGCTTTGAGTAAGGCCAGTGTGTCTATGTATGCAGATGACTCAACACTGTACACGTCAGCTATTACAGCGACTGAAATGACTGCAACACTTAACAAAGACCTGCAGATAGTTTCGGGATGGGTAGCAAGGAATAAGTTAGTCCTACATTTTTCCAAAACAAAAAGCATTGTATTTGGGACAAATCATTCACTGAAACCTAAACCTCAACTAAATCTTGTAATGCATAATGTGGAAATTGAGCAATTTGAGGTGACTAAACTGCTTGGAGTTACCCTGGATTGTGAACTGTCATTGTCAAAACATATTGATGCAACAGTAGCTAAGATGGGGAGAAGTCTGTCCATAATAAAGCGCTGCTCTGCCTTCTTAACAACACTATCAACAAGGCAGGTCCAACAGGCCCTAGTTTGTACCTTCTTAACAACACTACCAACAAGGCAGGTCCTACAGGCTCTAGTTTCTACCTTCTTAACAACACTATCAACAAGGCAGGTCCTACAGGCTGTAGTTTGTCGCACCTGGACTACTGTTCAGTCGTGTGGTCAGGTGACATAAAGAGGGATTTGGAAAAATTGCAGTTGTCTCAGAACAAGGGCATATACTTAGTATGTTGGGAATTCTGTAATGAATGTATTGTAATGTTTTTAAAATTGTATATCTGTCTTAATTTTGCCGGACCCCATGAAGAGTGGATGCAGCATACATATAAATACAAAATATGTCAACTCCAATCGTACTTTATCAAAAGCCTTTTCAAAGTCTGCTATTAATGCCATGCCTGGTTTCCCAGATATTTCAGTGTTCTATTGTTTCCAGTACTTGTCTTATATTATCTCCAGTGTATCTCCCATGTAAAAAACATATCTGATTAGAATTAATCATATGCATCAAATCGCTTTTTTTTCTATGCACTATACATTTTTCTTGAATTTTTGCATCACAACACTGAAATGTAAGGGGCCTCCAATGATTTAAATGGACTGGATCTTTACATTTACCACTTTTATCCTGTTTCAGTAATAATGAAGTCAGACCTTCTTATTTGTCCAATAATCTACCATCTACATAGGAGTGGATAAAACATGCTAATAATGGTCTTCTGAGTCTATCAAAAAAAGTTTGGTAGACCTCCACTGGTAGACCTCCACTAGTAGACCTCCAATGGTAGACCTCAACTGGTAGACCTCCACTGGTAGACCTCAACTGGTAGACCTCAACTGGTAGACCTCCACTAGTAGACCTCCACTAGTAGACCTCCACTGGTAGACCTCCACTAGTAGACCTCCACTGGTAGACCTCCACTAGTAGACCTCCACTGGTAGACCTCAACTGGTAGACCTCCACTAGTAGACCTCCACTGGTAGACCTCCACTAGTAGACCTCCACTGGTAGACCTCCACTAGTAGACCTCAACTGGTAGACCTCCACTGGTAGACCTCCACTGGTATACCTCCACTAGTAGACCTCCACTGGTAGACCTCAACTGGTAGACCTCCTCTGCTAGACCACAACTGGTAGACCTCAACTGGTAGACCTTAAGTGGTGTGCTATCCAGCCCTGGAGTATGATATACCTCCACTAGTAGACCTCCACTGGTAGACCTCAACTGGTAGACCTCCACTAGTAGACCTCAACTGGTAGACCTCCACTGGTAGACCTCTACTGGTATGCCATCCAGCACTGGAGTTTGGTATACCTCAACTGGTTTGCCATCCAGCCCTGTAGTTTGGTATACCTCAACTGGTTTGCTATCCAGCCCAGTAGTTTGGTATACCTCAACTGGTTTGCTATCCAGCACTGGAGTCTGGTATACCTCAACTGGTTTGCCATCCAGCACTGTAGTTTGGTATACCTCAACTGGTTTGCCATCCATCACTGGAGTTTGGTATACCTCAACTGGTTTGCCATCCAGCCCTGTAGTTTAGTATACCTCAACTGGTTTGCCATCCAGCCCTGTAGTTTGGTATACCTCAACTGGTATGCTATCCAGCCCTGTAGTTTGGTATACCTCAACTGGTTTGCTATCCAGCACTGTAGTTTGGTATACCTCAACTGGTTTGCCATCCAGCACTGTAGTTTGGTATACCTCAACTGGTATGCTATCCAGCCCTGTAGTTTGGTATACCTCAACTGGTTTGCTATCCAGCACTGTAGTTTGGTATACCTCAACTGGTTTGCCATCCAGCACTGTAGTTTGGTATACCTCAACTGGTATGCTATCCAGCCCTGTAGTTTGGTATACCTCAACTGGTTTGCTATCCAGCACTGTAGTTTGGTATACCTCAACTGGTTTGCCATCCAGCACTGTAGTTTGGTATACCTCAACTGGTATGCTATCCAGCCCTGTAGTTTGGTATACCTCAACTGGTTTGCTATCCAGCACTGTAGTTTGGTATACCTCAACTGGTTTGCTATCCAGCACTGTAGTTTGGTATACCTCAACTGGTTTGCTATCCAGCACTGTAGTTTGGTATACCTCAAATGGTTTGCCATCCAGCACTGTAGTTTGGTATACCTCAACTGGTTTGCCATCCAGCCCTGTAGTTTGGTATACCTCAACTGGTTTGCTATCCAGCACTGGAATCTGGTATACCTCAACTGGTTTGCCATCCAGCACTGTAGTTTGGTATACCTCAACTGGTTTGCCATCCATCACTGGAGTTTGGTATACCTCAACTGGTTTGCCATCCAGCCCTGTAGTTTGGTATACCTCAACTGGTTTGCTATCCAGCACTGGAGACTGGTATACCTCAACTGGTTTGCCATCCAGCACTGTATTTTGGTATACCTCACCTGGTATGCTATCCAGCCCTGTAGTTTGGTATACCTCAACTGGTTTGCTATCCATCACTGGAGTTTGGTAGACCTCAACTGGTTTGCCATCCAGCACTGTAGTTTGGTATACCTCAACTGGTTTGCCATCCATCACTGGAGTTTGGTATACCTCAACTGGTTTGCCATCCAGCCCTGTAGTTTGGTATACCTCAACTGGTATGATATCCAGCCCTGTAGTTTGGTATACCTCAACTGGTTTGCTATCCAGCACTGTAGTTTGGTATACCTCAACTGGTTTGCCATCCAGCACTGTAGTTTGGTATACCTCAACTGGTATGCTATCCAGCCCTGTAGTTTGGTATACCTCAACTGGTTTGCTATCCAGCACTGTAGTTTGGTATACTACAACTGGTTTGCTATCCAGCACTGTAGTTTGGTATACCTCAACTGGTTTGCCATCCAGCACTGTAGTTTGGTATACCTCAACTGGTTTGCCATCCAGCACTGTAGTTTGGTATACCTCAACTGGTTTGCCATCCAGCCCTGTAGTTTGGTATACCTCAACTGGTTTGCCATCCAGCACTGTAGTTTGGTATACCTCAACTGGTTTGCCATCCAGCCCTGTAGTTTGGAATACCTCAACTGGTTTGCTATCCAGCACTGTAGTTTGGTATACCTCAACTGGTTTGCTATCCAGCACTGTAGTTTGGTATACCTCAACTGGTTTGCTATCCAGCACTGTAGTTTGGTATACCTCAACTGGTTTGCCATCCAGCACTGTAGTTTGGTATACCTCAACTGGTTTGCCATTCAGCCCTGTAGTTTGGTATACCTCAACTGGTTTGCTATCCAGCACTGGAGACTGGTATACCTCAACTGGTTTGCCATCCAGCACTGTAGTTTGGTATACCTCACCTGGTATGCTATCCAGCCCTGTAGTTTGGTATACCTCAACTGGTTTGCTATCCATCACTGGAGTTTGGTATACCTCAACTGGTTTGCCATCCAGCACTGTAGTTTGGTATACCTCAACTGGTTTGCCATCCATCACTGGAGTTTGGTATACCTCAACTGGTTTGCCATCCAGCCCTGTAGTTTGGTATACCTCAACTGGTTTGCCATCCAGCACTGTAGTTTGGTATACCTCAACTGGTTTGCTATCCAGCACTGGAGTCTGGTATACCTCAACTGGTTTGCCATCCAGCACTGTAGTTTGGTATACCTCAACTGGTTTGCCATCCATCACTGGAGTTTGGTATACCTCAACTGGTTTGCCATCCAGCCCTGTAGTTTAGTATACCTCAACTGGTTTGCCATCCAGCCCTGTAGTTTGGTATACCTCAACTGGTATGCTATCCAGCCCTGTAGTTTGGTATACCTCAACTGGTTTGCTATCCAGCACTGTAGTTTGGTATACCTCAACTGGTTTGCCATCCAGCACTGTAGTTTGGTATACCTCAACTGGTATGCTATCCAGCCCTGTAGTTTGGTATACCTCAACTGGTTTGCTATCCAGCACTGGAGTCTGGTATACCTCAACTGGTTTGCCATCCAGCACTGTAGTTTGGTATACCTCAACTGGTTTGCCATCCATCACTGGAGTTTGGTATACCTCAACTGGTTTGCCATCCAGCCCTGTAGTTTAGTATACCTCAACTGGTTTGCCATCCAGCCCTGTAGTTTGGTATACCTCAACTGGTATGCTATCCAGCCCTGTAGTTTGGTATACCTCAACTGGTTTGCTATCCAGCACTGTAGTTTGGTATACCTCAACTGGTTTGCCATCCAGCACTGTAGTTTGGTATACCTCAACTGGTATGCTATCCAGCCCTGTAGTTTGGTATACCTCAACTGGTTTGCTATCCAGCACTGTAGTTTGGTATACCTCAACTGGTTTGCCATCCAGCACTGTAGTTTGGTATACCTCAACTGGTATGCTATCCAGCCCTGTAGTTTGGTATACCTCAACTGGTTTGCTATCCAGCACTGTAGTTTGGTATACCTCAACTGGTTTGCCATCCAGCACTGTAGTTTGGTATACCTCAACTGGTATGCTATCCAGCCCTGTAGTTTGGTATACCTCAACTGGTTTGCTATCCAGCACTGTAGTTTGGTATACCTCAACTGGTTTGCTATCCAGCACTGTAGTTTGGTATACCTCAACTGGTTTGCTATCCAGCACTGTAGTTTGGTATACCTCAAATGGTTTGCCATCCAGCACTGTAGTTTGGTATACCTCAACTGGTTTGCCATCCAGCCCTGTAGTTTGGTATACCTCAACTGGTTTGCTATCCAGCACTGGAATCTGGTATACCTCAACTGGTTTGCCATCCAGCACTGTAGTTTGGTATACCTCAACTGGTTTGCCATCCATCACTGGAGTTTGGTATACCTCAACTGGTTTGCCATCCAGCCCTGTAGTTTGGTATACCTCAACTGGTTTGCTATCCAGCACTGGAGACTGGTATACCTCAACTGGTTTGCCATCCAGCACTGTATTTTGGTATACCTCACCTGGTATGCTATCCAGCCCTGTAGTTTGGTATACCTCAACTGGTTTGCTATCCATCACTGGAGTTTGGTAGACCTCAACTGGTTTGCCATCCAGCACTGTAGTTTGGTATACCTCAACTGGTTTGCCATCCATCACTGGAGTTTGGTATACCTCAACTGGTTTGCCATCCAGCCCTGTAGTTTGGTATACCTCAACTGGTATGATATCCAGCCCTGTAGTTTGGTATACCTCAACTGGTTTGCTATCCAGCACTGTAGTTTGGTATACCTCAACTGGTTTGCCATCCAGCACTGTAGTTTGGTATACCTCAACTGGTATGCTATCCAGCCCTGTAGTTTGGTATACCTCAACTGGTTTGCTATCCAGCACTGTAGTTTGGTATACTACAACTGGTTTGCTATCCAGCACTGTAGTTTGGTATACCTCAACTGGTTTGCCATCCAGCACTGTAGTTTGGTATACCTCAACTGGTTTGCCATCCAGCACTGTAGTTTGGTATACCTCAACTGGTTTGCCATCCAGCCCTGTAGTTTGGTATACCTCAACTGGTTTGCCATCCAGCACTGTAGTTTGGTATACCTCAACTGGTTTGCCATCCAGCCCTGTAGTTTGGAATACCTCAACTGGTTTGCTATCCAGCACTGTAGTTTGGTATACCTCAACTGGTTTGCTATCCAGCACTGTAGTTTGGTATACCTCAACTGGTTTGCTATCCAGCACTGTAGTTTGGTATACCTCAACTGGTTTGCCATCCAGCACTGTAGTTTGGTATACCTCAACTGGTTTGCCATTCAGCCCTGTAGTTTGGTATACCTCAACTGGTTTGCTATCCAGCACTGGAGACTGGTATACCTCAACTGGTTTGCCATCCAGCACTGTAGTTTGGTATACCTCACCTGGTATGCTATCCAGCCCTGTAGTTTGGTATACCTCAACTGGTTTGCTATCCATCACTGGAGTTTGGTATACCTCTAACTGGTTTGCCATCCAGCACTGTAGTTTGGTATACCTCAACTGGTTTGCCATCCATCACTGGAGTTTGGTATACCTCAACTGGTTTGCCATCCAGCCCTGTAGTTTGGTATACCTCAACTGGTTTGCCATCCAGCACTGTAGTTTGGTATACCTCAACTGGTTTGCTATCCAGCACTGTAGTTTGGTATACCTCAACTGGTTTGCTATCCAGCACTGTAGTTTGGTATACCTCAACTTGTTTGCCATCCAGCACTGTAGTTTGGTATACCTCAACTGGTTTGCCATCCAGCCCTGTAGTTTGGTATACCTCAACTGGTTTGCTATCCAGCACTGTAGTTTGGTATACCTCAACTGGTTTGCTATCCAGCACTGTAGTTTGGTATACCTCAACTGGTTTGCCATCCAGCCCTGTAATTTGGTATACCTCAACTGGTTTGCCATCCAGCCCTGTAGTTTCGTATACCTCAACTGGTTTGCCATCCAGCCCTGTAGATTGGTATACCTCAACTGGTTTGCCATCCAGCACTGTAGTTTGGTATACCTCAACTGGTTTGCTATCCAGCACTGTAGTTTGGTATACCTCAACTGGTTTGCCATCCAGCACTGTAGTTTGGTATACCTCAACTCGTTTGCCATCCATCACTGGAGTTTGGTATACCTCAACTGGTTTGCCATCCAGCCCTGTAGTTTGGTATACCTCAACTGGTATGATATCCAGCCCTGTAGTTTGGTATACCTCAACTGGTTTGCTATCCAGCACTGTAGTTTGGTATACCTCAACTGGTTTGCCATCCAGCACTGTAGTTTGGTATACCTCAACTGGTATGCTATCCAGCCCTGTAGTTTGGTATACCTCAACTGGTTTGCTATCCAGCACTGTAGTTTGGTATACTACAACTGGTTTGCTATCCAGCACTGTAGTTTGGTATACCTCAACTGGTTTGCCATCCAGCACTGTAGTTTGGTATACCTCAACTGGTTTGCCATCCAGCACTGTAGTTTGGTATACCTCAACTGGTTTGCCATCCAGCCCTGTAGTTTGGTATACCTCAACTGGTTTGCCATCCAGCACTGTAGTTTGGTATACCTCAACTGGTTTGCCATCCAGCCCTGTAGTTTGGAATACCTCAACTGGTTTGCTATCCAGCACTGTAGTTTGGTATACCTCAACTGGTTTGCTATCCAGCACTGTAGTTTTGTATACCTCAACTGGTTTGCTATCCAGCACTGTAGTTTGGTATACCTCAACTGGTTTGCCATCCAGCACTGTAGTTTGGTATACCTCAACTGGTTTGCCATTCAGCCCTGTAGTTTGGTATACCTCAACTGGTTTGCTATCCAGCACTGGAGACTGGTATACCTCAACTGGTTTGCCATCCAGCACTGTAGTTTGGTATACCTCACCTGGTATGCTATCCAGCCCTGTAGTTTGGTATACCTCAACTGGTTTGCTATCCATCACTGGAGTTTGGTATACCTCAACTGGTTTGCCATCCAGCACTGTAGTTTGGTATACCTCAACTGGTTTGCCATCCATCACTGGAGTTTGGTATACCTCAACTGGTTTGCCATCCAGCCCTGTAGTTTGGTATACCTCAACTGGTTTGCCATCCAGCACTGTAGTTTGGTATACCTCAACTGGTTTGCTATCCAGCACTGTAGTTTGGTATACCTCAACTGGTTTGCTATCCAGCACTGTAGTTTGGTATACCTCAACTTGTTTGCCATCCAGCACTGTAGTTTGGTATACCTCAACTGGTTTGCCATCCAGCCCTGTAGTTTGGTATACCTCAACTGGTTTGCTATCCAGCACTGTAGTTTGGTATACCTCAACTGGTTTGCTATCCAGCACTGTAGTTTGGTATACCTCAACTGGTTTGCCATCCAGCCCTGTAGTTTGGTATACCTCAACTGGTTTGCCATCCAGCCCTGTAGTTTGGTATACCTCAACTGGTTTGCCATCCAGCCCTGTAGATTGGTATACCTCAACTGGTTTGCCATCCAGCACTGTAGTTTGGTATACCTCAACTGGTTTGCTATCCAGCACTGTAGTTTGGTATACCTCAACTGGTTTGCTATCCAGCACTGTAGTTTGGTATACCTCAACTGGTTTGCCATCCAGCACTGTAGTTTGGTATACCTCAACTGGTTTGCCATCCAGCACTGTAGTTTGGTATACCTCAACTGGTTTGCTATCCAGCACTGTAGTTTGGTATACCTCAACTGGTTTGCTATCCATCACTGTAGTTTGGTATACCTCAACTGGTTTGCCATCCAGCCCTGTAGTTTGGTATACCTCAACTGGTTTGCCATCCAGCCCTGTAGTTTGGTATACCTCAACTGGTTTGCCATCCAGCACTGTAGTTTGGTATACCTCAACTGGTTTGCCATCCAGCCCTGTAGTTTGGTATACCTCAACTGGTTTGCCATCCAGCACTGTAGTTTGGTATACCTCAACTGGTTTGCTATCCAGCACTGTAGTTTGGTATACCTCAACTGGTTTGCTATCCATCACTGTAGTTTGGTATACCTCAACTGGTTTGCCATCCAGCCCTGTAGTTTGGTATACCTCAACTGGTTTGCCATCCAGCCCTGTAGTTTGGTATACCTCAACTGGTTTGCCATCCAGCACTGTAGTTTGGTATACCTCAACTGGTTTGCCATCCAGCCCTGTAGTTTGGAATACCTCAACTGGTTTGCTATCCAGCACTGTAGTTTGGTATACCTCAACTGGTTTGCTATCCAGCACTGTAGTTTGGTATACCTCAACTGGTTTGCTATCCAGCACTGTAGTTTGGTATACCTCAACTGGTTTGCCATCCAGCACTGTA
Source organism: Oncorhynchus tshawytscha (assembly GCF_018296145.1). Taxonomy (NCBI): domain Eukaryota; kingdom Metazoa; phylum Chordata; class Actinopteri; order Salmoniformes; family Salmonidae; genus Oncorhynchus; species Oncorhynchus tshawytscha. Next base: position 46,589,922 of record NC_056446.1, on the reverse strand, counting down.
GTTTGGTATACCTCAACTGGTTTGCCATTCAGCCCTGTAGTTTGGTATACCTCAACTGGTTTGCTATCCAGCACTGGAGACTGGTATACCTCAACTGGTTTGCCATCCAGCACTGTAGTTTGGTATACCTCACCTGGTATGCTATCCAGCCCTGTAGTTTGGTATACCTCAACTGGTTTGCTATCCATCACTGGAGTTTGGTATACCTCAACTGGTTTGCCATCCAGCACTGTAGTTTGGTATACCTCAACTGGTTTGCCATCCATCACTGGAGTTTGGTATACCTCAACTGGTTTGCCATCCAGCCCTGTAGTTTGGTATACCTCAACTGGTTTGCCATCCAGCACTGTAGTTTGGTATACCTCAACTGGTTTGCTATCCAGCACTGTAGTTTGGTATACCTCAACTGGTTTGCTATCCAGCACTGTAGTTTGGTATACCTCAACTTGTTTGCCATCCAGCACTGTAGTTTGGTATACCTCAACTGGTTTGCCATCCAGCCCTGTAGTTTGGTATACCTCAACTGGTTTGCTATCCAGCACTGTAGTTTGGTATACCTCAACTGGTTTGCTATCCAGCACTGTAGTTTGGTATACCTCAACTGGTTTGCCATCCAGCCCTGTAATTTGGTATACCTCAACTGGTTTGCCATCCAGCCCTGTAGTTTCGTATACCTCAACTGGTTTGCCATCCAGCCCTGTAGATTGGTATACCTCAACTGGTTTGCCATCCAGCACTGTAGTTTGGTATACCTCAACTGGTTTGCTATCCAGCACTGTAGTTTGGTATACCTCAACTGGTTTGCCATCCAGCACTGTAGTTTGGTATACCTCAACTCGTTTGCCATCCATCACTGGAGTTTGGTATACCTCAACTGGTTTGCCATCCAGCCCTGTAGTTTGGTATACCTCAACTGGTATGATATCCAGCCCTGTAGTTTGGTATACCTCAACTGGTTTGCTATCCAGCACTGTAGTTTGGTATACCTCAACTGGTTTGCCATCCAGCACTGTAGTTTGGTATACCTCAACTGGTATGCTATCCAGCCCTGTAGTTTGGTATACCTCAACTGGTTTGCTATCCAGCACTGTAGTTTGGTATACTACAACTGGTTTGCTATCCAGCACTGTAGTTTGGTATACCTCAACTGGTTTGCCATCCAGCACTGTAGTTTGGTATACCTCAACTGGTTTGCCATCCAGCACTGTAGTTTGGTATACCTCAACTGGTTTGCCATCCAGCCCTGTAGTTTGGTATACCTCAACTGGTTTGCCATCCAGCACTGTAGTTTGGTATACCTCAACTGGTTTGCCATCCAGCCCTGTAGTTTGGAATACCTCAACTGGTTTGCTATCCAGCACTGTAGTTTGGTATACCTCAACTGGTTTGCTATCCAGCACTGTAGTTTGGTATACCTCAACTGGTTTGCTATCCAGCACTGTAGTTTGGTATACCTCAACTGGTTTGCCATCCAGCACTGTAGTTTGGTATACCTCAACTGGTTTGCCATTCAGCCCTGTAGTTTGGTATACCTCAACTGGTTTGCTATCCAGCACTGGAGACTGGTATACCTCAACTGGTTTGCCATCCAGCACTGTAGTTTGGTATACCTCACCTGCTATGCTATCCAGCCCTGTAGTTTGGTATACCTCAACTGGTTTGCTATCCATCACTGGAGTTTGGTATACCTCAACTGGTTTGCCATCCAGCACTGTAGTTTGGTATACCTCAACTGGTTTGCCATCCATCACTGGAGTTTGGTATACCTCAACTGGTTTGCCATCCAGCCCTGTAGTTTGGTATACCTCAACTGGTTTGCCATCCAGCACTGTAGTTTGGTATACCTCAACTGGTTTGCTATCCAGCACTGTAGTTTGGTATACCTCAACTGGTTTGCTATCCAGCACTGTAGTTTGGTATACCTCAACTTGTTTGCCATCCAGCACTGTAGTTTGGTATACCTCAACTGGTTTGCCATCCAGCCCTGTAGTTTGGTATACCTCAACTGGTTTGCTATCCAGCACTGTAGTTTGGTATACCTCAACTGGTTTGCTATCCAGCACTGTAGTTTGGTATACCTCAACTGGTTTGCCATCCAGCCCTGTAGTTTGGTATACCTCAACTGGTTTGCCATCCAGCCCTGTAGTTTGGTATACCTCAACTGGTTTGCCATCCAGCCCTGTAGATTGGTATACCTCAACTGGTTTGCCATCCAGCACTGTAGTTTGGTATACCTCAACTGGTTTGCTATCCAGCACTGTAGTTTGGTATACCTCAACTGGTTTGCTATCCAGCACTGTAGTTTGGTATACCTCAACTGGTTTGCCATCCAGCACTGTAGTTTGGTATACCTCAACTGGTTTGCCATCCAGCACTGTAGTTTGGTATACCTCAACTGGTTTGCTATCCAGCACTGTAGTTTGGTATACCTCAACTGGTTTGCTATCCATCACTGTAGTTTGGTATACCTCAACTGGTTTGCCATCCAGCCCTGTAGTTTGGTATACCTCAACTGGTTTGCCATCCAGCCCTGTAGTTTGGTATACCTCAACTGGTTTGCCATCCAGCACTGTAGTTTGGTATACCTCAACTGGTTTGCCATTCAGCCCTGTAGTTTGGTATACCTCAACTGGTTTGCTATCCAGCACTGGAGACTGGTATACCTCAACTGGTTTGCCATCCAGCACTGTAGTTTGGTATACCTCACCTGGTATGCTATCCAGCCCTGTAGTTTGGTATACCTCAACTGGTTTGCTATCCATCACTGGAGTTTGGTATACCTCAACTGGTTTGCCATCCAGCCCTGTAGTTTGGAATACCTCAACTGGTTTGCTATCCAGCACTGTAGTTTGGTATACCTCAACTGGTTTGCTATCCAGCACTGTAGTTTGGTATACCTCAACTGGTTTGCTATCCAGCACTGTAGTTTGGTATACCTCAACTGGTTTGCCATCCAGCACTGTAGTTTGGTATACCTCAACTGGTTTGCCATTCAGCCCTGTAGTTTGGTATACCTCAACTGGTTTGCTATCCAGCACTGGAGACTGGTATACCTCAACTGGTTTGCCATCCAGCACTGTAGTTTGGTATACCTCACCTGGTATGCTATCCAGCCCTGTAGTTTGGTATACCTCAACTGGTTTGCTATCCATCACTGGAGTTTGGTATACCTCAACTGGTTTGCCATCCAGCACTGTAGTTTGGTATACCTCAACTGGTTTGCCATCCATCACTGGAGTTTGGTATACCTCAACTGGTTTGCCATCCAGCCCTGTAGTTTGGTATACCTCAACTGGTTTGCCATCCAGCACTGTAGTTTGGTATACCTCAACTGGTTTGCTATCCAGCACTGTAGTTTGGTATACCTCAACTGGTTTGCTATCCAGCACTGTAGTTTGGTATACCTCAACTTGTTTGCCATCCAGCACTGTAGTTTGGTATACCTCAACTGGTTTGCCATCCAGCCCTGTAGTTTGGTATACCTCAACTGGTTTGCTATCCAGCACTGTAGTTTGGTATACCTCAACTGGTTTGCTATCCAGCACTGTAGTTTGGTATACCTCAACTGGTTTGCCATCCAGCCCTGTAGTTTGGTATACCTCAACTGGTTTGCCATCCAGCCCTGTAGTTTCGTATACCTCAACTGGTTTGCCATCCAGCCCTGTAGATTGGTATACCTCAACTGGTTTGCCATCCAGCACTGTAGTTTGGTATACCTCAACTGGTTTGCTATCCAGCACTGTAGTTTGGTATACCTCAACTGGTTTGCCATCCAGCACTGTAGTTTGGTATACCTCAACTCGTTTGCCATCCATCACTGGAGTTTGGTATACCTCAACTGGTTTGCCATCCAGCCCTGTAGTTTGGTATACCTCAACTGGTATGATATCCAGCCCTGTAGTTTGGTATACCTCAACTGGTTTGCTATCCAGCACTGTAGTTTGGTATACCTCAACTGGTTTGCCATCCAGCACTGTAGTTTGGTATACCTCAACTGGTATGCTATCCAGCCCTGTAGTTTGGTATACCTCAACTGGTTTGCTATCCAGCACTGTAGTTTGGTATACTACAACTGGTTTGCTATCCAGCACTGTAGTTTGGTATACCTCAACTGGTTTGCCATCCAGCACTGTAGTTTGGTATACCTCAACTGGTTTGCCATCCAGCACTGTAGTTTGGTATACCTCAACTGGTTTGCCATCCAGCCCTGTAGTTTGGTATACCTCAACTGGTTTGCCATCCAGCACTGTAGTTTGGTATACCTCAACTGGTTTGCCATCCAGCCATGTAGTTTGGAATACCTCAACTGGTTTGCTATCCAGCACTGTAGTTTGGTATACCTCAACTGGTTTGCTATCCAGCACTGTAGTTTGGTATACCTCAACTGGTTTGCTATCCAGCACTGTAGTTTGGTATACCTCAACTGGTTTGCCATCCAGCACTGTAGTTTGGTATACCTCAACTGGTTTGCCATTCAGCCCTGTAGTTTGGTATACCTCAACTGGTTTGCTATCCAGCACTGGAGACTGGTATACCTCAACTGGTTTGCCATCCAGCACTGTAGTTTGGTATACCTCACCTGGTATGCTATCCAGCCCTGTAGTTTGGTATACCTCAACTGGTTTGCTATCCATCACTGGAGTTTGGTATACCTCAACTGGTTTGCCATCCAGCACTGTAGTTTGGTATACCTCAACTGGTTTGCCATCCATCACTGGAGTTTGGTATACCTCAACTGGTTTGCCATCCAGCCCTGTAGTTTGGTATACCTCAACTGGTTTGCCATCCAGCACTGTAGTTTGGTATACCTCAACTGGTTTGCTATCCAGCACTGTAGTTTGGTATACCTCAACTGGTTTGCTATCCAGCACTGTAGTTTGGTATACCTCAACTTGTTTGCCATCCAGCACTGTAGTTTGGTATACCTCAACTGGTTTGCCATCCAGCCCTGTAGTTTGGTATACCTCAACTGGTTTGCTATCCAGCACTGTAGTTTGGTATACCTCAACTGGTTTGCTATCCAGCACTGTAGTTTGGTATACCTCAACTGGTTTGCCATCCAGCCCTGTAGTTTGGTATACCTCAACTGGTTTGCCATCCAGCCCTGTAGTTTGGTATACCTCAACTGGTTTGCCATCCAGCCCTGTAGATTGGTATACCTCAACTGGTTTGCCATCCAGCACTGTAGTTTGGTATACCTCAACTGGTTTGCTATCCAGCACTGTAGTTTGGTATACCTCAACTGGTTTGCTATCCAGCACTGTAGTTTGGTATACCTCAACTGGTTTGCCATCCAGCACTGTAGTTTGGTATACCTCAACTGGTTTGCCATCCAGCACTGTAGTTTGGTATACCTCAACTGGTTTGCTATCCAGCACTGTAGTTTGGTATACCTCAACTGGTTTGCTATCCATCACTGTAGTTTGGTATACCTCAACTGGTTTGCCATCCAGCCCTGTAGTTTGGTATACCTCAACTGGTTTGCCATCCAGCCCTGTAGTTTGGTATACCTCAACTGGTTTGCCATCCAGCACTGTAGTTTGGTATACCTCAACTGGTTTGCCATTCAGCCCTGTAGTTTGGTATACCTCAACTGGTTTGCTATCCAGCACTGGAGACTGGTATACCTCAACTGGTTTGCCATCCAGCACTGTAGTTTGGTATACCTCACCTGGTATGCTATCCAGCCCTGTAGTTTGGTATACCTCAACTGGTTTGCTATCCATCACTGGAGTTTGGTATACCTCAACTGGTTTGCCATCCAGCACTGTAGTTTGGTATACCTCAACTGGTTTGCCATCCATCACTGGAGTTTGGTATACCTCAACTGGTTTGCCATCCAGCCCTGTAGTTTGGTATACCTCAACTGGTTTGCCATCCAGCACTGTAGTTTGGTATACCTCAACTGGTTTGCTATCCAGCACTGTAGTTTGGTATACCTCAACTGGTTTGCTATCCAGCACTGTAGTTTGGTATACCTCAACTTGTTTGCCATCCAGCACTGTAGTTTGGTATACCTCAACTGGTTTGCCATCCAGCCCTGTAGTTTGGTATACCTCAACTGGTTTGCTATCCAGCACTGTAGTTTGGTATACCTCAACTGGTTTGCTATCCAGCACTGTAGTTTGGTATACCTCAACTGGTTTGCCATCCAGCCCTGTAGTTTGGTATACCTCAACTGGTTTGCCATCCAGCCCTGTAGTTTCGTATACCTCAACTGGTTTGCCATCCAGCCCTGTAGATTGGTATACCTCAACTGGTTTGCCATCCAGCACTGTAGTTTGGTATACCTCAACTGGTTTGCTATCCAGCACTGTAGTTTGGTATACCTCAACTGGTTTGCCATCCAGCACTGTAGTTTGGTATACCTCAACTCGTTTGCCATCCATCACTGGAGTTTGGTATACCTCAACTGGTTTGCCATCCAGCACTGTAGTTTGGTATACCTCAACTCGTTTGCCATCCATCACTGGAGTTTGGTATACCTCAACTGGTTTGCCATCCAGCCCTGTAGTTTGGTATACCTCAACTGGTATGATATCCAGCCCTGTAGTTTGGTATACCTCAACTGGTTTGCTATCCAGCACTGTAGTTTGGTATACCTCAACTGGTTTGCCATCCAGCACTGTAGTTTGGTATACCTCAACTGGTATGCTATCCAGCCCTGTAGTTTGGTATACCTCAACTGGTTTGCTATCCAGCACTGTAGTTTGGTATACTACAACTGGTTTGCTATCCAGCACTGTAGTTTGGTATACCTCAACTGGTTTGCCATCCAGCACTGTAGTTTGGTATACCTCAACTGGTTTGCCATCCAGCACTGTAGTTTGGTATACCTCAACTGGTTTGCCATCCAGCCCTGTAGTTTGGTATACCTCAACTGGTTTGCCATCCAGCACTGTAGTTTGGTATACCTCAACTGGTTTGCCATCCAGCCCTGTAGTTTGGAATACCTCAACTGGTTTGCTATCCAGCACTGTAGTTTGGTATACCTCAACTGGTTTGCTATCCAGCACTGTAGTTTGGTATACCTCAACTGGTTTGCTATCCAGCACTGTAGTTTGGTATACCTCAACTGGTTTGCCATCCAGCACTGTAGTTTGGTATACCTCAACTGGTTTGCCATTCAGCCCTGTAGTTTGGTATACCTCAACTGGTTTGCTATCCAGCACTGGAGACTGGTATACCTCAACTGGTTTGCCATCCAGCACTGTAGTTTGGTATACCTCACCTGGTATGCTATCCAGCCCTGTAGTTTGGTATACCTCAACTGGTTTGCTATCCATCCCTGGAGTTTGGTATACCTCAACTGGTTTGCCATCCAGCACTGTAGTTTGGTATACCTCAACTGGTTTGCCATCCATCACTGGAGTTTGGTATACCTCAACTGGTTTGCCATCCAGCCCTGTAGTTTGGTATACCTCAACTGGTTTGCCATCCAGCACTGTAGTTTGGTATACCTCAACTGGTTTGCTATCCAGCACTGTAGTTTGGTATACCTAAACTGGTTTGCTATCCATCACTGTAGTTTGGTATACCTCAACTGGTTTGCCATCCAGCCCTGTAGTTTGGTATACCTCAACTGGTTTGCCATCCAGCCCTGTAGTTTGGTATACCTCAACTGGTTTGCTATCCATCACTGTAGTTTGGTATACCTCAACTGGTTTGCCATCCAGCCCTGTAGTTTGGTATACCTCAACTGGTTTGCCATCCAGCACTGTAGTTTGGTATACCTCAACTGGTTTGCTATCCAGCCCTGTAGTTTGGTAGACCTCAAACGGTTTGCCATCCAGCCCTGTAGTTTGGTATACCTCAACTGGTTTGCTATCCAGCCCTGTAGTTTGGTAGACCTCAAACGGTTTGCCATCCAGCCCTGTAGTTTGGTAGACCTCAACTGGTTTGCCATCCAGCACTGTAGTTTGGTAGACCTCAAACGGTTTGCCATCCAGCCCTGTAGTTTGGTAGACCTCAACTGGTCTGCCATCCAGCACTGTAGTTTGGTAGACCTCAAACGGTTTGCCATCAAGCCCTGTAGTTTGGTAGACCTCAACTGGTTTGCTATCCAGCACTGGAGTTTGGTATACCTCAACTGGTATGCTATCCAGCCCTGTAGTTTGGTATACCTCAACTGGTTTGCTATCCAGCCCTGTAGTTTGGTATACCTCAACTGGTATGCAATCCAGCCCTGTAGTTTGGTATACCTCAACAAGTTTGCTATCCAGCACTGTAGTTTGGTATACCTCAACTGGTTTGCTATCCAGCACTGTAGTTTGGTATACCTCAACTGGTTTGCTATCCAGCACTGTAGTTTGGTATACCTCAACTGGTTTGCCATCCAGCACTGTAGTTTGGTATACCTCAACTGGTTTGCCATCCAGCCCTGTAGTTTGGTATACCTCAACTGGTTTGCTATCCAGCACTGTAGTTTGGTATACCTCAACTGGTTTGCTATCCAGCACTGTAGTTTGGTATACCTCAACTGGTTTGCCATCCAGCCCTGTAGTTTGGTATACCTCAACTGGTTTGCCATCCAGCCCTGTAGTTTGGTATACCTCAACTGGTTTGCTATCCAGCAATGTAGTTTGGTATACCTCAACTGGTTTGCCATCCAGCACTGTAGTTTGGTATACCTCAACTGGTTTGCTATCCAGCCCTGTAGTTTGGTAGACCTCAACTGGTTTGCCATCCAGCGCTGTAGTTTGGTAGACCTCAAACGGTTTGCCATCCAGCCCTGTAGTTTGGTAGACCTCAACTTGTTTGCCATCCAGCACTGTAGTTTGGTAGACCTCAAACGGTTTGCCATCCAGCCCTGTAGTTTGGTAGACCTCAACTGGTTTGCTATCCAGCACTGGAGTTTGGTATACCTCAACTGGTATGCTATCCAGCCCTGTAGTTTGGTATACCTCAACTGGTTTGCTATCCAGCCCTGTAGTTTGGTATACCTCAACTGGTATGCTATCCAGCCCTGTAGTTTGGTATACCTCAACTGGTTTGCTATCCAGCACTGTAGTTTGGTATACCTCAACTGGTTTGCCATCCAGCACTGTAGTTTGGTATACCTCAACTGGTTTGCCATCCATCACTGGAGTTTGGTATACCTCAACTGGTTTGCCATCCAGCCCTGTAGTTTGGTATACTTCAACTGGTATGCTATCCAGCCCTGTAGTTTGGTATACCTCAACTGGTTTGCTATCCAGCACTGTAGTTTGGTATACCTCAACTGGTTTGCCATCCAGCACTGTAGTTTGGTATACCTCAACTGGTATGCTATCCAGCCCTGTAGTTTGGTATACCTCAACTGGTTTGCTATCCAGCACTCTAGTTTGGTATACCTCAACTGGTTTGCTATCCAGCACTGTAGTTTGGTATACCTCAACTGGTTTGCTATCCAGCACTGTAGTTTGGTATACCTCAACTGGTTTGCCATCCAGCACTGTAGTTTGGTATACCTCAACTGGTTTGCCATCCAGCCCTGTAGTTTGGTATACCTCAACTGGTTTGCTATCCAGCACTGGAGACTGGTATACCTCAACTGGTTTGCCATCCAGCACTGTATTTAGGTATACCTCACCTGGTATGCTATCCAGCCCTGTAGTTTGGTATACCTCAACTGGTTTGCTATCCATCACTGGAGTTTGGTAGACCTCAACTGGTTTGCCATCCAGCACTGTAGTTTGGTATACCTCAACTGGTTTGCCATCCAGCACTGTAGTTTGGTAGACCTCAAACGGTTTGCCATCCAGCCCTGTAGTTTGGTAGACCTCAACTGGTTTGCTATCCAGCACTGGAGTTTGGTATACCTCAACTGGTATGCTATCCAGCCCTGTAGTTTGGTATACCTCAACTGGTTTGCTATCCAGCCCTGTAGTTTGGTATACCTCAACTGGTTTGCCATCCAGCACTGTAGTTTGGTATACCTCAACTGGTTTGCTATCCAGCACTGTAGTTTGGTATACCTCAACTGGTTTGCTATCCAGCACTGTAGTTTGGTATACCTCAACTGGTTTGCTATCCAGCACTGTAGTTTGGTATACCTCAACTGGTTTGCTATCCAGCCCTGTAGTTTGGTAGACCTCAACTGGTTTGCCATCCAGCGCTGTAGTTTGGTAGACCTCAAACGGTTTGCCATCCAGCCCTGTAGTTTGGTAGACCTCAACTTGTTTGCCATCCAGCACTGTAGTTTGGTAGACCTCAAACGGTTTGCCATCCAGCCCTGTAGTTTGGTAGACCTCAACTGGTTTGCTATCCAGCACTGGAGTTTGGTATACCTCAACTGGTATGCTATCCAGCCCTGTAGTTTGGTATACCTCAACTGGTTTGCTATCCAGCACTGTAGTTTGGTATACCTCAACTGGTTTGCTATCCAGCACTGTAGTTTGGTATACCTCAACTGGTTTGCTATCCAGCACTGTAGTTTGGTATACCTCAACTGGTTTGCCATCCAGCACTGTAGTTTGGTATACCTCAACTGGTTTGCCATCCAGCCCTGTAGTTTGGTATACCTCAACTGGTTTGCTATCCAGCACTGGAGACTGGTATACCTCAACTGGTTTGCCATCCAGCACTGTATTTTGGTATACCTCACCTGGTATGCTATCCAGCCCTGTAGTTTCGTATACCTCAACTGGTTTGCTATCCATCACTGGAGTTTGGTAGACCTCAACTGGTTTGCCATCCAGCACTGTAGTTTGGTATACCTCAACTGGTTTGCCATCCAGCACTGTAGTTTGGTAGACCTCAAACGGTTTGCCATCCAGCCCTGTAGTTTGGTAGACCTCAACTGGTTTGCTATCCAGCACTGGAGTTTGGTATACCTCAACTGGTATGCTATCCAGCCCTGTAGTTTGGTATACCTCAACTGGTTTGCTATCCAGCCCTGTAGTTTGGTATACCTCAACTGGTATGCCATCCAGCCCTGTAGTTTGGTATACCTCAACTGGTTTGCTATCCAGCACTGTAGTTTGGTATACCTCAACTGGTTTGCTATCCAGCACTGTAGTTTGGTATACCTCAACTGGTTTGCTATCCAGCACTGTAGTTTGGTATACCTCAACTGGTTTGCTATCCAGCACTGTAGTTTGGTATACCTCAACTGGTTTGCCATCCAGCACTGTAGTTTGGTAGACCTCAAACGGTTTGCCATCCAGCCCTGTAGTTTGGTAGACCTCAACTGGTTTGCTATCCAGCACTGGAGTTTGGTATACCTCAACTGGTATGCTATCCAGCCCTGTAGTTTGGTATACCTCAACTGGTTTGCTATCCAGCACTGTAGTTTGGTATACCTCAACTGGTTTGCTATCCAGCACTGTAGTTTGGTATACCTCAAATGGTTTGCTATCCAGCACTGTAGTTTGGTATACCTCAACTGGTTTGCCATCCAGCACTGTAGTTTGGTATACCTCAACTGGTTTGCCATCCAGCCCTGTAGTTTGGTATACCTCAACTGGTTTGCTATCCAGCACTGGAGACTGGTATACCTCAACTGGTTTGCCATCCAGCACTGTATTTTGGTATACCTCACCTGGTATGCTATCCAGCCCTGTAGTTTGGTATACCTCAACTGGTTTGCTATCCATCACTGGAGTTTGGTAGACCTCAACTGGTTTGCCATCCAGCACTGTAGTTTGGTATACCTCAACTGGTTTGCCATCCAGCACTGTAGTTTGGTAGACCTCAAACGGTTTGCCATCCAGCCCTGTAGTTTGGTAGACCTCAACTGGTTTGCTATCCAGCACTGGAGTTTGGTATACCTCAACTGGTATGCTATCCAGCCCTGTAGTTTGGTATACCTCAACTGGTTTGCTATCCAGCCCTGTAGTTTGGTATACCTCAACTGGTATGCCATCCAGCCCTGTAGTTTGGTATACCTCAACTGGTTTGCTATCCAGCACTGTAGTTTGGTATACCTCAACTGGTTTGCTATCCAGCACTGTAGTTTGGTATACCTCAACTGGTTTGCTATCCAGCACTGTAGTTTGGTATACCTCAACTGGTTTGCTATCCAGCACTGTAGTTTGGTAGACCTCAAACGGTTTGCCATCCAGCCCTGTAGTTTGGTAGACCTCAACTGGTTTGCTATCCAGCACTGGAGTTTGGTATACCTCAACTGGTATGCTATCCAGCCCTGTAGTTTGGTATACCTCAACTGGTTTGCTATCCAGCACTGTAGTTTGGTATACCTCAACTGGTTTGCTACCCAGCACTGTAGTTTGGTATACCTCAACTGGTTTGCTATCCAGCACTGTAGTTTGGTATACCTCAACTGGTTTGCCATCCAGCACTGTAGTTTGGTATACCTCAACTGGTTTGCCATCCAGCCCTGTAGTTTGGTATACCTCAACTGGTTTGCTATCCAGCACTGGAGACTGGTATACCTCAACTGGTTTGCCATCCAGCACTGTATTTTGGTATACCTCACCTGGTATGCTATCCAGCCCTGTAGTTTCGTATACCTCAACTGGTTTGCTATCCATCACTGGAGTTTGGTAGACCTCAACTGGTTTGCCATCCAGCACTGTAGTTTGGTATACCTCAACTGGTTTGCCATCCAGCACTGTAGTTTGGTAGACCTCAAACGGTTTGCCATCCAGCCCTGTAGTTTGGTAGACCTCAACTGGTTTGCTATCCAGCACTGGAGTTTGGTATACCTCAACTGGTATGCTATCCAGCCCTGTAGTTTGGTATACCTCAACTGGTTTGCTATCCAGCCCTGTAGTTTGGTATACCTCAACTGGTATGCCATCCAGCCCTGTAGTTTGGTATACCTCAACTGGTTTGCTATCCAGCACTGTAGTTTGGTATACCTCAACTGGTTTGCTATCCAGCACTGTAGTTTGGTATACCTCAACTGGTTTGCTATCCAGCACTGTAGTTTGGTATACCTCAACTGGTTTGCTATCCAGCACTGTAGTTTGGTATACCTCAACTGGTTTGCCATCCAGCACTGTAGTTTGGTAGACCTCAAACGGTTTGCCATCCAGCCCTGTAGTTTGGTAGACCTCAACTGGTTTGCTATCCAGCACTGGAGTTTGGTATACCTCAACTGGTATGCTATCCAGCCCTGTAGTTTGGTATACCTCAACTGGTTTGCTATCCAGCACTGTAGTTTGGTATACCTCAACTGGTTTGCTATCCAGCACTGTAGTTTGGTATACCTCAAATGGTTTGCTATCCAGCACTGTAGTTTGGTATACCTCAACTGGTTTGCCATCCAGCACTGTAGTTTGGTATACCTCAACTGGTTTGCCATCCAGCCCTGTAGTTTGGTATACCTCAACTGGTTTGCTATCCAGCACTGGAGACTGGTATACCTCAACTGGTTTGCCATCCAGCACTGTATTTTGGTATACCTCACCTGGTATGCTATCCAGCCCTGTAGTTTGGTATACCTCAACTGGTTTGCTATCCATCACTGGAGTTTGGTAGACCTCAACTGGTTTGCCATCCAGCACTGTAGTTTGGTATACCTCAACTGGTTTGCCATCCAGCACTGTAGTTTGGTAGACCTCAAACGGTTTGCCATCCAGCCCTGTAGTTTGGTAGACCTCAACTGGTTTGCTATCCAGCACTGGAGTTTGGTATACCTCAACTGGTATGCTATCCAGCCCTGTAGTTTGGTATACCTCAACTGGTTTGCTATCCAGCCCTGTAGTTTGGTATACCTCAACTGGTATGCCATCCAGCCCTGTAGTTTGGTATACCTCAACTGGTTTGCTATCCAGCACTGTAGTTTGGTATACCTCAACTGGTTTGCTATCCAGCACTGTAGTTTGGTATACCTCAACTGGTTTGCTATCCAGCACTGTAGTTTGGTATACCTCAACTGGTTTGCTATCCAGCACTGTAGTTTGGTATACCTCAACTGGTTTGCCATCCAGCCCTGTAGTTTGGTATACCTCAACTGGTTTGCCATCCAGCCCTGTAGTTTGGTAGACCTCAACTGGTTTGCTATCCAGCACTGGAGTTTGGTATACCTCAACTGGTATGCTATCCAGCCCTGTAGTTTGGTATACCTCAACTGGTTTGCTATCCAGCACTGTAGTTTGGTATACCTCAACTGGTTTGCTATCCAGCACTGTAGTTTGGTATACCTCAAATGGTTTGCTATCCAGCACTGTAGTTTGGTATACCTCAACTGGTTTGCCATCCAGCACTGTAGTTTGGTATACCTCAACTGGTTTGCCATCCAGCCCTGTAGTTTGGTATACCTCAACTGGTTTGCTATCCAGCACTGGAGACTGGTATACCTCAACTGGTTTGCCATCCAGCACTGTAGTTTGGTATACCTCAACTGGTTTGCTATCCAGCACTGGAGACTGGTATACCTCAACTGGTTTGCTATCCATCACTGGAGTTTGGTAGACCTCAACTGGTTTGCCATCCAGCACTGTAGTTTGGTATACCTCAACTGGTTTGCCATCCAGCACTGTAGTTTGGTAGACCTCAAACGGTTTGCCATCCAGCCCTGTAGTTTGGTAGACCTCAAACGGTTTGCCATCCAGCCCTGTAGTTTGGTAGACCTCAACTGGTTTGCTATCCAGCACTGGAGTTTGGTATACCTCAACTGGTATGCTATCCAGCCCTGTAGTTTGGTATACCTCAACTGGTTTGCTATCCAGCCCTGTAGTTTGGTATACCTCAACTGGTTTGCCATCCAGCACTGTAGTTTGGTATACCTCAACTGGTTTGCCATCCATCACTGGAGTTTGGTATACCTCAACTGGTTTGCCATCCAGCCCTGTAGTTTGGTATACCTCAACTGGTATGCTATCCAGCCCTGTAGTTTGGTATACCTCAACTGGTTTGCTATCCAGCACTGTAGTTTGGTATACCTCAACTGGTTTGCCATCCAGCACTGTAGTTTGGTATACCTCAACTGGTATGCTATCCAGCCCTGTAGTTTGGTATACCTCAACTGGTTTGCTATCCAGCACTGTAGTTTGGTGTACCTCAACTGGTTTGCTATCCAGCACTGTAGTTTGGTATACCTCAACTGGTAGTTTGGTATACCTCAGCTGTAGTTTGGTAGACCTCAAACGGTTTGCCATCCAGCCCTGTAGTTTGGTAGACCTCAACTTGTTTGCCATCCAGCACTGTAGTTTGGTAGACCTCAAACGGTTTGCCATCCAGCCCTGTAGTTTGGTAGACCTCAACTGGTTTGCTATCCAGCACTGGAGTTTGGTATACCTCAACTGGTATGCTATCCAGCCCTGTAGTTTGGTATACCTCAACTGGTTTGCTATCCAGCCCTGTAGTTTGGTATACCTCAACTGGTATGCTATCCAGCCCTGTAGTTTGGTATACCTCAACTGGTTTGCTATCCAGCACTGTAGTTTGGTATACCTCAACTGGTTTGCCATCCAGCACTGTAGTTTGGTATACCTCAACTGGTTTGCCATCCATCACTGGAGTTTGGTATACCTCAACTGGTTTGCCATCCAGCCCTGTAGTTTGGTATACCTCAACTGGTATGCTATCCAGCCCTGTAGTTTGGTATACCTCAACTGGTTTGCTATCCAGCACTGTAGTTTGGTATACCTCAACTGGTTTGCCATCCAGCACTGTAGTTTGGTATACCTCAACTGGTATGCTATCCAGCCCTGTAGTTTGGTATACCTCAACTGGTTTGCTATCCAGCACTGTAGTTTGGTATACCTCAACTGGTTTGCTATCCAGCACTGTAGTTTGGTATACCTCAACTGGTTTGCTATCCAGCACTGTAGTTTGGTATACCTCAACTGGTTTGCCATCCAGCACTGTAGTTTGGTATACCTCAACTGGTTTGCCATCCAGCCCTGTAGTTTGGTATACCTCAACTGGTTTGCTATCCAGCACTGGAGACTGGTATACCTCAACTGGTTTGCCATCCAGCACTGTATTTTGGTATACCTCACCTGGTATGCTATCCAGCCCTGTAGTTTGGTATACCTCAACTGGTTTGCTATCCATCACTGGAGTTTGGTAGACCTCAACTGGTTTGCCATCCAGCACTGTAGTTTGGTATACCTCAACTGGTTTGCCATCCATCACTGGAGTTTGGTATACCTCAACTGGTTTGCCATCCAGCCCTGTAGTTTGGTATACCTCAACTGGTATGCTATCCAGCCCTGTAGTTTGGTATACCTCAACTGGTTTGCTATCCAGCACTGTAGTTTGGTATACCTCAACTGGTTTGCCATCCAGCACTGTAGTTTGGTATACCTCAACTGGTATGCTATCCAGCCCTGTAGTTTGGTATACCTCAACTGGTTTGCTATCCAGCACTGTAGTTTGGTATACTACAACTGGTTTGCTATCCAGCACTGTAGTTTGGTATACCTCAACTGGTTTGCCATCCAGCCCTGTAGTTTGGTATACCTCAACTGGTTTGCTATCCAGCACTGTAGTTTGGTATACCTCAACTGGTTTGCTATCCAGCACTGTAGTTTGGTATACCTCAACTGGTTTGCTATCCAGCACTGTAGTTTGGTATACCTCAACTGGTTTGCCATCCAGCACTGTAGTTTGGTATACCTCAACTGGTTTGCCATTCAGCCCTGTAGTTTGGTATACCTCAACTGGTTTGCTATCCAGCACTGGAGACTGGTATACCTCAACTGGTTTGCCATCCAGCACTGTAGTTTGGTATACCTCACCTGGTATGCTATCCAGCCCTGTAGTTTGGTATACCTCAACTGGTTTGCTATCCATCACTGGAGTTTGGTATACCTCAACTGGTTTGCCATCCAGCACTGTAGTTTGGTATACCTCAACTGGTTTGCCATCCATCACTGGAGTTTGGTATACCTGAACTGGTTTGCCATCCAGCCCTTTAGTTTGGTATACCTCAACTGGTTTGCCATCCAGCACTGTAGTTTGGTATACCTCAACTGGTTTGCTATCCAGCACTGTAGTTTGGTATACCTCAACTGGTTTGCCATCCAGCACTGTAGTTTGGTATACCTCAACTGGTTTGCCATCCAGCACTGTAGTTTGGTATACCTCAACTGGTATGCTATCCAGCCCTGTAGTTTGGTATACCTCAACTGGTTTGCTATCCAGCACTGTAGTTTGGTATACCTCAACTGGTTTGCTATCCAGCACTGTAGTTTGGTATACCTCAACTGGTTTGCTATCCAGCACTGTAGTTTGGTGTACCTCAACTGGTTTGCCATCCAGCACTGTAGTTTGGTATACCTCAACTGGTTTGCCATCCAGCCCTGTAGTTTGGTATACCTCAACTGGTTTGCTATCCAGCACTGTAGTTTGGTATACCTCAACTGGTTTGCTATCCAGCACTGTAGTTTGGTATACCTCAACTGGTTTGCCATCCAGCACTGTAGTTTGGTATACCTCAACTGGTTTGCCATCCAGCCCTGTAGTTTGGTATACCTCAACTGGTTTGCTATCCAGCACTGTAGTTTGGTATACCTCAACTGGTTTGCTATCCAGCACTGTAGTTTGGTATACCTCAACTGGTTTGCCATCCAGCCCTGTAGTTTGGTATACCTCAACTGGTTTGCCATCCAGCCCTGTAGTTTGGTATACCTCAACTGGTTTGCCATCCAGCCCTGTAGATTAGTATACCTCAACTGGTTTGCCATCCAGCCCTGTAGTTTGGTATACCTCAACTGGTTTGCTATCCAGCACTGTAGTTTGGTATACCTCAACTGGTTTGCTATCCAGCACTGTAGTTTGGTATACCTCAACTGGTTTGCCATCCAGCACTGTAGTTTGGTATACCTCAACTGGTTTGCTATCCAGCACTGTAGTTTGGTATACCTCAACTGGTTTGCTATCCAGCACTGTAGTTTGGTATACCTCAACTGGTTTGCTATCCATCACTGTAGTTTGGTATACCTCAACTGGTTTGCCATCCAGCCCTGTAGTTTGGTATACCTCAACTGGTTTGCCATCCAGCCCTGTAGTTTGGTATACCTCAACTGGTTTGCTATCCATCACTGTAGTTTGGTATACCTCAACTGGTTTGCCATCCAGCCCTGTAGTTTGGTATACCTCAACTGGTTTGCCATCCAGCACTGTAGTTTGGTATACCTCAACTGGTTTGCCATCCAGCACTGTAGTTTGGTAGACCTCAAACGGTTTGCCATCCAGCCCTGTAGTTTGGTAGACCTCAACTGGTTTGCCATCCAGCACTGTAGTTTGGTAGACCTCAAACGGTTTGCCATCCAGCCCTGTAGTTTGGTAGACCTCAACTGGTTTGCTATCCAGCACTGGAGTTTGGTATACCTCAACTGGTATGCTATCCAGCCCTGTAGTTTGGTATACCTCAACTGGTTTGCTATCCAGCCCTGTAGTTTGGTATACCTCAACTGGTATGCCATCCAGCCCTGTAGTTTGGTATACCTCAACTGGTTTGCTATCCAGCACTGTAGTTTGGTATACCTCAACTGGTTTGCTATCCAGCACTGTAGTTTGGTATACCTCAACTGGTTTGCTATCCAGCACTGTAGTTTGGTATACCTCAACTGGTTTGCCATCCAGCACTGTAGTTTGGTATACCTCAACTGGTTTGCCATCCAGCCCTGTAGTTTGGTATACCTCAACTGGTTTGCTATCCAGCACTGTAGTTTGGTATACCTCAACTGGTTTGCTATCCAGCACTGTAGTTTGGTATACCTCAACTGGTTTGCCATCCAGCCCTGTAGTTTAGTATACCTCAACTGGTTTGCCATCCAGCCCTGTAGTTTGGTATACCTCAACTGGTTTGCTATCCAGCAATGTAGTTTGGTATACCTCAACTGGTTTGCCATCCAGCACTGTAGTTTGGTATACCTCAACTGGTTTGCTATCCAGCCCTGTAGTTTGGTAGACCTCAACTGGTTTGCCATCCAGCACTGTAGTTTGGTAGACCTCAAACGGTTTGCCATCCAGCCCTGTAGTTTGGTAGACCTCAACTTGTTTGCCATCCAGCACTGTAGTTTGGTAGACCTCAAACGGTTTGCCATCCAGCCCTGTAGTTTGGTAGACCTCAACTGGTTTGCTATCCAGCACTGTAGTTTGGTATACCTCAACTGGTTTGCCATCCAGCACTGTAGTTTGGTATACCTCAACTGGTTTGCCATCCAGCCCTGTAGTTTGGTATACCTCAACTGGTTTGCTATCCAGCACTGTAGTTTGGTATACCTCAACTGGTTTGCTATCCAGCACTGTAGTTTGGTATACCTCAACTGGTTTGCCATCCAGCCCTGTAGTTTGGTATACCTCAACTGGTTTGCCATCCAGCCCTGTAGTTTGGTATACCTCAACTGGTTTGCTATCCAGCCCTGTAGTTTGGTATACCTCAACTGGTTTGCCATCCAGCACTGTAGTTTGGTATACCTCAACTGGTTTGCTATCCAGCACTGTAGTTTGGTATACCTCAACTGGTTTGCCATCCAGCCCTGTAGTTTGGTATACCTCAACTGGTTTGCTATCCATCACTGTAGTTTGGTATACCTCAACTGGTTTGCCATCCAGCCCTTTAGTTTGGTATACCTCAACTGGTTTGCCATCCAGCACTGTAGTTTGGTATACCTCAACTGGTTTGCTATCCAGCCCTGTAGTTTGGTAGACCTCAAACGGTTTGCCATCCAGCCCTGTAGTTTGGTATACCTCAACTGGTTTGCTATCCAGCCCTGTAGTTTGGTAGACCTCAAACGGTTTGCCATCCAGCCCTGTAGTTTGGTAGACCTCAACTGGTTTGCCATCCAGCACTGTAGTTTGGTAGACCTCAAACGGTTTGCCATCCAGCCCTGTAGTTTGGTAGACCTCAACTGGTTTGCCATCCAGCACTGTAGTTTGGTATACCTCAACTGGTTTGCCATCCAGCCCTGTAGTTTGGTATACCTCAACTGGTTTGCTATCCAGCACTGTAGTTTGGTATACCTCAACTGGTTTGCTATCCAGCACTGTAGTTTGGTATACCTCAACTGGTTTGCCATCCAGCCCTGTAGTTTGGTATACCTCAACTGGTTTGCCATCCAGCCCTGTAGTTTGGTATACCTCAACTGGTTTGCCATCCAGCCCTGTAGTTTGGTATACCTCAACTGGTTTGCCATCCAGCACTGTAGTTTGGTATACCTCAACTGGTTTGCTATACCTCAACTGGTTTGCCATCCAGCACTGTAGTTTGGTAGACCTCAACTGGTTTGCTATCCAGCCCTGTAGTTTGGTAGACCTCAAACGGTTTGCCATCCAGCCCTGTAGTTTGGTATATCTCAACTGGTTTGCTATCCATCACTGTAGTTTGGTATACCTCAACTGGTTTGCCATCCAGCCCTGTAGTTTGGTATACCTCAACTGGTTTGCCATCCAGCCCTGTAGTTTGGTATACCTCAACTGGTTTGCTATCCATCACTGTAGTTTGGTATACCTCAACTGGTTTGCCATCCAGCCCTGTAGTTTGGTATACCTCAACTGGTTTGCCATCCATCACTGTAGTTTGGTATACCTCAACTGGTTTGCTATCCAGCCCTGTAGTTTGGTAGACCTCAACTGGTTTGCTATCCAGCACTGGAGTTTGGTATACCTCAACTGGTATGCTATCCAGCCCTGTAGTTTGGTATACCTCAACTGGTTTGCTATCCAGCCCTGTAGTTTGGTAGACCTCAAACGGTTTGCCATCCAGCCCTGTAGTTTGGTAGACCTCAACTGGTTTGCCATCCAGCACTGTAGTTTGGTAGACCTCAAACGGTTTGCCATCCAGCACTGTAGTTTGGTAGACCTCAACTGGTTTGCCATCCAGCACTGTAGTTTGGTAGACCTCAAACGGTTTGCCATCCAGCCCTGTAGTTTGGTAGACCTCAACTGGTTTGCCATCCATCACTGTAGTTTGGTAGACCTCAAACGGTTTGCCCATCCAGCCCTGTAGTTTGGTAGACCTCAACTGGTTTGCCATCCAGCACTGTAGTTTGGTAGACCTCAAACGGTTTGCCATCCAGCCCTGTAGTTTGGTAGACCTCAACTGGTTTGCTATCCAGCCCTGTAGTTTGGTATACCTCAACTGGTTTGCTATCCAGCCCTGTAGTTTGGTATACCTCAACTGGTATGCCATCCAGCCCTGTAGTTTGGTATACCTCAACTGGTTTGCTATCCAGCACTGTAGTTTGGTATACCTCAACTGGTTTGCTATCCAGCACTGTAGTTTGGTATACCTCAACTGGTTTGCTATCCAGCACTGTAGTTTGGTATACCTCAACTGGTTTGCTATCCAGCACTGTAGTTTGGTATACCTCAACTGGTTTGCCATCCAGCCCTGTAGTTTGGTATACCTCAACTGGTTTGCCATCCAGCCCTGTAGTTTGGTATACCTCAACTGGTTTGCTATCCAGCAATGTAGTTTGGTATACCTCAACTGGTTTGCCATCCAGCACTGTAGTTTGGTATACCTCAACTGGTTTGCTATCCAGCCCTGTAGTTTGGTAGACCTCAACTGGTTTGCCATCCAGCGCTGTAGTTTGGTAGACCTCAAATGGTTTGCCATCCAGCCCTGTAGTTTGGTAGACCTCAACTTGTTTGCCATCCAGCACTGTAGTTTGGTAGACCTCAAACGGTTTGCCATCCAGCCCTGTAGTTTGGTAGACCTCAACTGGTTTGCTATCCAGCACTGGAGTTTGGTATACCTCAACTGGTATGCTATCCAGCCCTGTAGTTTGGTATACCTCAACTGGTTTGCTATCCAACCCTGTAGTTTGGTATACCTCAACTGGTATGCTATCCAGCCCTGTAGTTTGGTATACCTCAACTGGTTTGCTATCCAGCACTGTAGTTTGGTATACCTCAACTGGTTTGCCATCCAGCACTGTAGTTTGGTATACCTCAACTGGTTTGCCATCCATCACTGGAGTTTGGTATACCTCAACTGGTTTGCCATCCAGCCCTGTAGTTTGGTATACCTCAACTGGTATGCTATCCAGCCCTGTAGTTTGGTATACCTCAACTGGTTTGCTATCCAGCACTGTAGTTTGGTATACCTCAACTGGTTTGCCATCCAGCACTGTAGTTTGGTATACCTCAACTGGTATGCTATCCAGCCCTGTAGTTTGGTATACCTCAACTGGTTTGCTATCCAGCACTGTAGTTTGGTATACCTCAACTGGTTTGCTATCCAGCACTGTAGTTTGGTATACCTCAACTGGTTTGCTATCCAGCACTGTAGTTTGGTATACCTCAACTGGTTTGCCATCCAGCACTGTAGTTTGGTATACCTCAACTGGTTTGCCATCCAGCCCTGTAGTTTGGTATACCTCAACTGGTTTGCTATCCAGCACTGGAGACTGGTATACCAACTGGTTTGCCATCCAGCACTGTAGTTTGGTAGACCTCAACTTGTTTGCCATCCAGCACTGTAGTTTGGTAGACCTCAAACGGTTTGCCATCCAGCCCTGTAGTTTGGTAGACCTCAACTGGTTTGCTATCCAGCACTGGAGTTTGGTATACCTCAACTGGTATGCTATCCAGCCCTGTAGTTTGGTATACCTCAACTGGTTTGCTATCCAACCCTGTAGTTTGGTATACCTCAACTGGTTTGCTATCCAGCCCTGTAGTTTGGTATACCTCAACTGGTTTGCTATCCAGCACTGTAGTTTGGTATACCTCAACTGGTTTGCCATCCAGCACTGTAGTTTGGTATACCTCAGGTTTGCCATCCATCACTGGAGTTTGGTATACCTCAACTGGTTTGCCATCCAGCCCTGTAGTTTGGTATACCTCAACTGGTATGCTATCCAGCCCTGTAGTTTGGTATACCTCAACTGGTTTGCTATCCAGCACTGTAGTTTGGTATACCTCAACTGGTTTGCCATCCAGCACTGTAGTTTGGTATACCTCAACTGGTATGCTATCCAGCCCTGTAGTTTGGTATACCTCAACTGGTTTGCTATCCAGCACTGTAGTTTGGTATACCTCAACTGGTTTGCTATCCAGCACTGTAGTTTGGTATACCTCAACTGGTTTGCTATCCAGCACTGTAGTTTGGTATACCTCAACTGGTTTGCCATCCAGCACTGTAGTTTGGTATACCTCAACTGGTTTGCCATCCAGCCCTGTAGTTTGGTATACCTCAACTGGTTTGCTATCCAGCACTGGAGACTGGTATACCTCAACTGGTTTGCCATCCAGCACTGTATTTTGGTATACCTCACCTGGTATGCTATCCAGCCCTGTAGTTTGGTATACCTCAACTGGTTTGCTATCCATCACTGGAGTTTGGTAGACCTCAACTGGTTTGCCATCCAGCACTGTAGTTTGGTATACCTCAACTGGTTTGCCATCCATCACTGGAGTTTGGTATACCTCAACTGGTTTGCCATCCAGCCCTGTAGTTTGGTATACCTCAACTGGTATGCTATCCAGCCCTGTAGTTTGGTATACCTCAACTGGTTTGCTATCCAGCACTGTAGTTTGGTATACCTCAACTGGTTTGCCATCCAGCACTGTAGTTTGGTATACCTCAACTGGTATGCTATCCAGCCCTGTAGTTTGGTATACCTCAACTGGTTTGCTATCCAGCACTGTAGTTTGGTATACTACAACTGGTTTGCTATCCAGCACTGTAGTTTGGTATACCTCAACTGGTTTGCCATCCAGCCCTGTAGTTTGGTATACCTCAACTGGTTTGCTATCCAGCACTGTAGTTTGGTATACCTCAACTGGTTTGCTATCCAGCACTGTAGTTTGGTATACCTCAACTGGTTTGCTATCCAGCACTGTAGTTTGGTATACCTCAACTGGTTTGCCATCCAGCACTGTAGTTTGGTATACCTCAACTGGTTTGCCATTCAGCCCTGTAGTTTGGTATACCTCAACTGGTTTGCTATCCAGCACTGGAGACTGGTATACCTCAACTGGTTTGCCATCCAGCACTGTAGTTTGGTATACCTCACCTGGTATGCTATCCAGCCCTGTAGTTTGGTATACCTCAACTGGTTTGCTATCCATCACTGGAGTTTGGTATACCTCAACTGGTTTGCCATCCAGCACTGTAGTTTGGTATACCTCAACTGGTTTGCCATCCATCACTGGAGTTTGGTATACCTGAACTGGTTTGCCATCCAGCCCTGTAGTTTGGTATACCTCAACTGGTTTGCCATCCAGCACTGTAGTTTGGTATACCTCAACTGGTTTGCTATCCAGCACTGTAGTTTGGTATACCTCAACTGGTTTGCCATCCAGCACTGTAGTTTGGTATACCTCAACTGGTATGCTATCCAGCCCTGTAGTTTGGTATACCTCAACTGGTTTGCTATCCAGCACTGTAGTTTGGTATACCTCAACTGGTTTGCTATCCAGCACTGTAGTTTGGTATACCTCAACTGGTTTGCTATCCAGCACTGTAGTTTGGTGTACCTCAACTGGTTTGCCATCCAGCACTGTAGTTTGGTATACCTCAACTGGTTTGCCATCCAGCCCTGTAGTTTGGTATACCTCAACTGGTTTGCTATCCAGCACTGTAGTTTGGTATACCTCAACTGGTTTGCTATCCAGCACTGTAGTTTGGTATACCTCAACTGGTTTGCCATCCAGCACTGTAGTTTGGTATACCTCAACTGGTTTGCCATCCAGCCCTGTAGTTTGGTATACCTCAACTGGTTTGCTATCCAGCACTGTAGTTTGGTATACCTCAACTGGTTTGCTATCCAGCACTGTAGTTTGGTATACCTCAACTGGTTTGCCATCCAGCCCTGTACTTTGGTATACCTCAACTGGTTTGCCATCCAGCCCTTTAGTTTGGTATACCTCAACTGGTTTGCCATCCAGCCCTGTAGATTGGTATACCTCAACTGGTTTGCCATCCAGCCCTGTAGTTTGGTATACCTCAACTGGTTTGCTATCCAGCACTGTAGTTTGGTATACCTCAACTGGTTTGCTATCCAGCACTGTAGTTTGGTATACCTCAACTGGTTTGCCATCCAGCACTGTAGTTTGGTATACCTCAACTGGTTTGCTATCCAGCACTGTAGTTTGGTATACCTCAACTGGTTTGCTATCCAGCACTGTAGTTTGGTATACCTCAACTGGTTTGCTATCCATCACTGTAGTTTGGTATACCTCAACTGGTTTGCCATCCAGCACTGTAGTTTGGTAGACCTCAAACGGTTTGCCATCCAGCCCTGTAGTTTGGTAGACCTCAACTGGTTTGCCATCCAGCACTGTAGTTTGGTAGACCTCAAACGGTTTGCCATCCAGCCCTGTAGTTTGGTAGACCTCAACTGGTTTGCTATCCAGCACTGGAGTTTGGTATACCTCAACTGGTATGCTATCCGGCCCTGTAGTTTGGTATACCTCAACTGGTTTGCTATCCAGCCCTGTAGTTTGGTATACCTCAACTGGTATGCCATCCAGCCCTGTAGTTTGGTATACCTCATCTGGTTTGCTATCCAGCACTGTTGTTTGGTATACCTCAACTGGTTTGCTATCCAGCACTGTAGTTTGGTATACCTCAACTGGTTTGCTATCCAGCACTGTAGTTTGGTATACCTCAACTGGTTTGCCATCCAGCACTGTAGTTTGGTATACCTCAACTGGTTTGCCATCCAGCCCTGTAGTTTGGTATACCTCAACTGGTTTGCTATCCAGCACTGTAGTTTGGTATACCTCAACTGGTTTGCTATCCAGCACTGTAGTTTGGTATACCTCAACTGGTTTGCCATCCAGCCCTGTAGTTTGGTATACCTCAACTGGTTTGCCATCCAGCCCTGTAGTTTGGTATACCTCAACTGGTTTGCTATCCAGCACTGTAGTTTGGTGTACCTCAACTGGTTTGCCATCCAGCACTGTAGTTTGGTATACCTCAACTGGTTTGCCATCCAGCCCTGTAGTTTGGTATACCTCAACTGGTTTGCTATCCAGCACTGTAGTTTGGTATACCTCAACTGGTTTGCTATCCAGCACTGTAGTTTGGTATACCTCAACTGGTTTGCCATCCAGCACTGTAGTTTGGTATACCTCAACTGGTTTGCCATCCAGCACTGTAGTTTGGTATACCTCAACTGGTTTGCCATCCAGCCCTGTAGTTTGGTATACCTCAACTGGTTTGCCATCCAGCCCTGTAGTTTGGTATACCTCAACTGGTTTGCCATCCAGCCCTGTAGTTTGGTATACCTCAACTGGTTTGCCATCCAGCCCTGTAGTTTGGTATTCAACTGGTTTGCTATCCAGCACTGTAGTTTGGTATACCTCCAACTGGTTTGCTATCCAGCACTGTAGTTTGGTATACCTCAACTGGTTTGCCATCCAGCACTGTAGTTTGGTATACCTCAACTGGTTTGCTATCCAGCACTGTAGTTTGGTATACCTCAACTGGTTTGCTATCCAGCACTGTAGTTTGGTATACCTCAACTGGTTTGCTATCCATCACTGTAGTTTGGTATACCTCAACTGGTTTGCCATCCAGCCCTGTAGTTTGGTATACCTCAACTGGTTTGCCATCCAGCCCTGTAGTTTGGTATACCTCAACTGGTTTGCTATCCAGCACTGTAGTTTGGTATACCTCAACTGGTTTGCCATCCAGCCCTGTAGTTTGGTATACCTCAACTGGTTTGCCATCCAGCACTGGAGTTTGGTATACCTCAACTGGTTTGCCATCCCGCACTGGAGTTTGGTAGACCTCAAACGGTTTGCCATCCAGCCCTGTAGTTTGGTAGACCTCAACTGGTTTGCCATCCAGCACTGTAGTTTGGTAGACCTCAAACGGTTTGCCATCCAGCCCTGTAGTTTGGTAGACCTCAACTGGTTTGCTATCCAGCACTGGAGTTTGGTATACCTCAACTGGTATGCTATCCAGCCCTGTAGTTTGGTATACCTCAACTGGTTTGCTATCCAGCCCTGTAGTTTGGTATACCTCAACTGGTATGCCATCCAGCTATCCAGCACTGTAGTTTGGTATACCTCAACTGGTTTGCTTCCAGCACTGCTATCCAGCACTGTAGTTTGGTATACCTCAACTGGTTTGCCATCCAGCACTGTAGTTTGGTATACCTCAACTGGTTTGCCATCCAGCCCTGTAGTTTGGTATACCTCAACTGGTTTGCCATCCAGCCCTGTAGTTTGGTATACCTCAACTGGTTTGCTATCCAGCACTGTAGTTTGGTATACCTCAACTGGTTTGCCATCCAGCACTGTAGTTTGGTATACCTCAACTGGTTTGCCATCCAGCCCTGTAGTTTGGTATACCTCAACTGGTTTGCTATCCAGCACTGTAGTTTGGTATACCTCAACTGGTTTGCTATCCAGCACTGTAGTTTGGTATACCTCAACTGGTTTGCCATCCAGCACTGTAGTTTGGTATACCTCAACTGGTTTGCCATCCAGCACTGTAGTTTGGTATACCTCAACTGGTTTGCCATCCAGCCCTGTAGTTTGGTATACCTCAACTGGTTTGCTATCCAGCACTGTAGTTTGGTATACCTCAACTGGTTTGCCATCCAGCACTGTAGTTTGGTATACCTCAACTGGTTTGCCATCCAGCACTGTAGTTTGGTATACCTCAACTGGTTTGCCATCCAGCCCTGTAGTTTGGTATACCTCAACTGGTTGCTATCCAGCCCTGTAGTTTGGTATACCAACTGGTTTGCTATCCAGCACTGTAGTTTGGTATACCCAGCACTGTAGTTTGGTATACCTCAACTGGTTTGCCATCCAGCACTGTAGTTTGGTATACCTCAACTGGTTTGCTATCCAGCACTGTAGTTTGGTATACCTCAACTGGTTTGCCATCCAGCACTGTAGTTTGGTATACCTCAACTGGTTTGCCATCCAGCCCTGTAGTTTGGTATACCTCAACTGGTTTGCTATCCAGCACTGTAGTTTGGTATACCTCAACTGGTTTGCCATCCAGCACTGTAGTTTGGTATACCTCAACTGGTTTGCTATCCAGCACTGTAGTTTGGTATACCTCAACTGGTTTGCCATCCAGCACTGTAGTTTGGTATACCTCAACTGGTTTGCCATCCAGCCCTGTAGTTTGGTATACCTCAACTGGTTTGCCTGTATCCAGCACTGTAGTTTGGTATACCTCAACTGGTTTGCCATCCAGCACTGTAGTTTGGTATACCTCAACTGGTTTGCTATCCAGCCCTGTAGTTTGGTATACCTCAACTGGTTTGCCATCCAGCACTGTAGTTTGGTATACCTCAACTGGTTTGCCATCCAGCACTGTAGTTTGGTTTGCCATCCAGCCCTGTAGTTTGGTATACCTCAACTGGTTTGCCATCCAGCACTTAGTTTGGTATACCTCAACTGGTTATACCTATCCAGCACTGTAGTTTGGTATACCTCAACTGGTTTGCCATCCAGCCCTGTAGTTTGGTATACCTCAACTGGTTTGCCATCCAGCCCTGTAGTTTGGTATACCTCAACTGGTTTGCTATCCAGCCCTGTAGTTTGGTATACCTCAACTGGTTTGCTATCCAGCACTGTAGTTTGGTATACCTCAACTGGTTTGCCATCCAGCACTGTAGTTTGGTATACCTCAACTGGTTTGCCATCCAGCCCTGTAGTTTGGTATACCTCAACTGGTTTGCCATCCAGCACTGTAGTTTGGTATACCTCAACTGGTTTGCCATCCAGCACTGTAGTTTGGTATACCTCAACTGGTTTGCCATCCAGCCCTGTAGTTTGGTATACCTCAACTGGTTTGCCATCCAGCCCTGTAGTTTGGTATACCTCAACTGGTTTGCCATCCAGCACTGTAGTTTGGTATACCTCAACTGGTTTGCCATCCAGCCTGGTTTGCCATCCAGCCCTAGTTTGGTATACCTCAACTGGTTTGCCATCCAGCCCTGTAGTTTTGGTATACCTCAACTGGTTTGCCATCCAGCCCTGTAGTTTGGTATACCTCAACTGGTTTGCTATCCAGCACTGTAGTTTGGTATACCTCAACTGGTTTGCTCCCAACTGGTTTGCCAGCACTGTTTGCCATCCAGCACTTAGTTTGGTATACCTCAACTGGTTTGCCATCCAGCCCTGTAGTTTGGTATACCTCAACTGGTTTGCCATCCAGCACTGTAGTTTGGTATACCTCAACTGGTTTGCCATCCAGCCCTGTAGTTTGGTAGACCTCAACTGGTTTGCCATCCAGCACTGTAGTTTGGTAGACCTCAACTGGTTTGCCATCCAGCCCTGTAGTTTGGTAGACCTCAACTGGTTTGCCATCCAGCACTGTAGTTTGGTATACCTCAACTGGTTTGCTATCCAGCCCTGTAGTTTGGTATACCTCAACTGGTTTGCCATCCAGCCCTGTAGTTTGGTATACCTCAACTGGTTTGCCATCCAGCCCTGTAGTTTGGTATACCTCAACTGGTTTGCCATCCAGCACTGTAGTTTGGTATACCTCAACTGGTTTGCCATCCAGCACTGTAGTTTGGTATACCTCAACTGGTTTGCCATCCAGTGGTTTGCCATCCAGCACTGTAGTTTGGTATACCTCAACTGGTTTGCCATCCAGCACTGTAGTTTGGTATACCTCAACTGGTTTGCCATCCAGCCCTGTAGTTTGGTATACCTCAACTGGTTTGCTATCCAGCACTGTAGTTTGGTATACCAACTGGTTTGCTATCCAGCCCTGTAGTTTGGTATACCTCAACTGGTTTGCCATCCAGCCCTGTAGTTTGGTATACCTCAACTGGTTTGCCATCCAGCCCTGTAGTTTGGTAGACCTCAACTGGTTTGCCATCCAGCACTGTAGTTTGGTAGACCTCAACTGGTTTGCCCATCCAGCCCTGTAGTTTGGTATACCTTGGTTTGCCATCCAGTAGTTTGGTACAACTGGTTTGCCATCCAGCACTGTAGTTTGGTAGACCTCAACTGGTTTGCCATCCAGCACTGTAGTTTGGTAGACCTCAACTGGTTTGCCATCCAGCCCTGTAGTTTGGTAGACCTCAACTGGTTTGCCATCCAGCACTGTAGTTTGGTAGACCTCAACTGGTTTGCCATCCAGCACTGTAGTTTGGTAGACCTCAACTGGTTTGCCATCCAGCCCTGTAGTTTGGTAGACCTCAACTGGTTTGCCATCCAGCACTGTAGTTTGGTAGACCTCAACTGGTTTGCCATCCAGCCCTGTAGTTTGGTAGACCTCAACTGGTTTGCCATCCAGCACTGTAGTTTGGTATACCTCAACTGGTTTGCCATCCAGCACTGTAGTTTGGTAGACCTCAAATCCAGCTGGTTTGCCATACCAGCCCTGTAGTTTGGTAGACCAACTGGTTTGCCATCCAGCACTGTAGTTTGGTAGACCTCAACTGGTTTGCCATCCAGCACCAGCTGTAGTTTGGTAGACCTCAACTGGTTTGCCATCCAGCCCTGTAGTTTGGTATTTGGTTTGCCATCCAGCACTGTAGTTTGGTAGACCTCAACTGGTTTGCCATCCAGCACTGTAGTTTGGTAGACCTCAACTGGTTTGCCATCCAGCACTGTTTTGGTAGACCAAACTGGTTTGCCATCCAGCCTGTAGTTTGGTAGACCTCAACTGGTTTGCCATCCAGCACTGTAGTTTGGTAGACCTCAAACGGTTTGCCATCCAGCCCTGTAGTTTGGTAGACCTCAACTGGTTTGCCATCCAGCACTGTAGTTTGGTATACCTCAACTGGTTTGCCATCCAGCCCTGTAGTTTGGTATACCTCAACTGGTTTGCCATCCAGCACTGTAGTTTGGTATACCCCAAGTGGTTTGCTATCCAGCCCTGTAGTTTGGTAGACCTCAAACGGTTTGCCATCCAGCCCTGTAGTTTGGTAGACCTCAACTGGTTTGCCATCCAGCACTGGAGACTAAAAGGCTTTAATTGCATCAAGAAGTTCTTCCTCTGTTATTTCACCTTCACATGAGTCTTTCTGTACAGATGTTCATTTTACATAGTTAATCGAAAAAAATCCATACAGTTGTCTTCAGTTAGAGGAGATGGAGGAGATGAAACAAAAATATATGCTTAAAGTACTTTGCTTCCTCCTTCAAAATATAATTTTGTGACTTATTTTTATAATATATTACACTTGATCTTTCTTGAATAAGCCCCTGGCATCTCTTTAAGGATTCACATGTGAGGCCATGAGCTAAACAGAGTGAGTAAGGTAGTGTAGTAAACAATCAAAGATTTCAAGACTAAAAGTGGTGAAAGTAGTATCAAAAAGTAGTAGTAAATATACACTTCATCTAGTCATTGGCTTACATCCTTATTTGACTTTAGTGCAGGTCATGTTGTTCTTCACATTACCGTCTACTGTAAACACACACTATATCAAATTAAATTGAAGTTTATCACGGTAGTGAAATTGTTACTTGCATCGTGGAGTATTTTGTTTAGACATGTAGCTTGCTAGCATAACAATTAACCATAATCCCAAATCATACTACCATGTACTATGCATGAAATTTGCAGGTAGCTAAAGCTAACCAACTAGGTTCAATGTTAGCTAGCTAGGTAACATTAGGCTATAAGTAACAATGCAAATATTTCTGAGGTATGAATAATATTAAGTCAAAGTCAATACTTTGTAGAGCCACCTTTTGCAGCAATTACAGCTGCAAGTCTATTGGGGTACATCTATATTTTTTTATATATTTTTTATTTTTTATTTCACCTTTATTTAACCAGGTAGGCTAGTTGAGAACAAGTTCTCATTTACAACTGCGACCTGGCCAAGATAAAGCATAGCAGTGTGAACAGACAACACAGAGTTACACATGGAGTAAACAATTAACAAATCAATAACACAGTAGAAAAAATAAGCTTGGCACATCTAGTCACTGGGATTTTTGCCCATTCTGTTCAAGCTCCTTCAAATGAATGGGTTCCGCTGGTGTACAGCAATCTTTAAGACATACCACAGATGCTCAAATACATTGAGGTCTGGGCTTTGACTAGGCCATTCCAAGACATTTAAATGTTCCCCCTTAAACCACTTGAGTGTTGCTTTAGCAGTATGCTTAGGGTCATTGTCCTGCTGTCCCAGTCTCAAATCTCTGGCAGATATCCCTAAAGAATTTCCCTGTATTTAGTGCCATCCATCATTCCTTCAATTCAGACCAGTTTCTCAGTCCCTTCTGATGTAAAACATCCCCACAGCATGAAACTGCCACCACCATGCTTCACTGTGGGGATGTTGTTCTCAGGGTGATGAGAGGTGTTGGGTTTGCGCCAGACATTTTTTCTTGATGGCCAAAAGGCTCAATTTTTGGCTCATCTGACCAGAATAGCTTCTTCCATATGTTTTGGGACACGTGACTTTTGACAAACTCAAAATGTGTTTGCTTCTTTTTTTCTTCAAGCAATGGCTTTTTTCTGGCCAATCTTCCGCCGTAAAGCTCTGTGGAGTGTACAGCTTAAAGTGGTCCTATTTCAGAACAGGTGTATATATACAGAGATCATGTGACAGATCATGTGACACTTAGATTGCACACATGTGGACTTTATTCAACTAATTATGTGACTTCTGAAGGCAATTTGTTCCAGATTTGATTTGGGGGCTTCATGGCAAAGGGGTGAATACATATGCAATCACCACTTTCCATTTTAAAAGATATTTAAACAAGTTATTTTTTTCATTTCACTTCACCAATTTGGACTATTTTGTGCATGTCCATTACATGAAATCAAAATAAAAATCCATTTAAATTACAGGTTGTAATGCAAAAAAATAGAAAAAAAGGGGGGTGAATACTTTTGCAAGGCACTGTACTTCCTATAAGGCGTATAATACCATGTATTATGGATGGTATGGTAGAAGGGGTATAAATCGTATGGTAATACACCATAAATTGCTGTTATTTATCGTTATAATGATGACACCAAGACATTATGGAGGAGTGTTCCCAGGTAAAGCTGATTCAACAGTCTCTCAAATCAGATCAAATCAAATCAAATTGTATTTGTCACATACACATGGTTAGCAGATGTTAATGCGAGTGTAGTGAAATGCTTGTGCTTCTAATTCCGACAATGCAGTAATAACGAACAAGTAATCTAACTAACAATTCCACAACTACTACCTTAAACACATGTGTAAAGGAATGAAGAATATGTACATAAAAATATATGAATGAGTGATGGTACAGAGCGGCATAGGCAAGATGCAGTAGATGGAGTACAGTGTGTACATATGAGATGAGTAAGGTAGGGTATGTAAACACATAAAAGTGGCATTGTTTAAAGTGGCTAGTGATACATGTATTACATAAAGATGGCAAGATGCAGTAGATGATATAGAGTACAGTATATACATATGAGATGAGTAATGTAGGGTATGTAAACATTATATGAACCTCTTGAAGCTAGGGGGCACTATTTTTATGTTTGGAAAAATAACATTCCCAAAGTAGACGGCCTATTTCTCAGGACCAGATGCTAGAATATGCATATAATTGACAGCTTAGGATAGAAAACACTCTAAAGTTTCCAAAACTGTAAAAATATTGTCTATGAGCATAACAGAACTGATATTGCAGGCGAAAGCCTGAGAAAAATCCAATCATGAAGTGACTCTTATTTTGAAACCTTGTGTTCCTATGCATCCCTACTGACCATTGAAAGGGATATCAACCAGATTCCTTTTTCTATGGCTTCCCTAATGTGTTTACAGCCTTTAGACGTAGTTTCAGGCCTTTATTTTGAAGAATTAGCGTTTACCTAAGTGGTCAGGTGGGGGCTCTCAGAGTGATTCTTGCGCAAAAGAGAGAGCCATTGTTACTCCCGGTCCTAGTGAAAAGCCAACTGTCCCGGTTGATATATTATCGAATAGATATTTGTAAAACACCTTGAGGATTGGTTATAAAAAACGTTTGCTATGTTTCTGTCGACATTATTGATATAATTTGGAATTTTGTCTGCGTTGTCGTGAACGCTATTTCCGGTGGATTCCTGGGCATAACGCACCAAACTAACGGAGGTAATTGGATATAAAAAATATCTTTATGGAACAAAAGGAACATTTGCTGTCTAACTGGGTGACTCGTGAGTGAAAACATCCGAAGATCATCAAAGGTAAACAATTAATTTGATTGCTTTTCTGATTTTCATGACCAAGTTACCTGATGCTAGGTGTACTTATGGTTTTGTTATGCTATCGATAAACTTACGCAAAAATTTGTATTGCTTTCGCTGTAAAGAATAATTTCAAAATCTGAGATGACAGGGTGATTAACAAAAGGCTAAGCTGTGTTTCGCTATATTTCACTTGTGATTTCATGAATATGAATATTTTCTAATAATATTTTGTTGACTGTTGCGCTATGCTATTCAGTTGCGCTATGCTATTGCTGATGACAAATATACCGGATCCGGGAGGGGTAGTTCCAAGAGTGGCTAGTGATACATGTATTACATAAAGATGGCAAGATGCAGTAGATGGTATAAGAGTACAGTATATACATATGAGATGAGTAATGTAGGGTATGTAAACATTATATGAAGTGGCATTGTTTAAAGTGGCTAGTGATACATTTTTTACATCAATTTTTCCATTATTAAAGTGGCTAGAGTTGAGTCAGTATGTTGGCAGCAGCCACTCAATGTTAGTGGTGGCTGTTTAACAGTCTGGTGGCCTTGAGATAGAAGCTGTTTTTCAGTCTCTCGTTCCCTGCTTTGATGCACCTGTACTGACCTCGCCTTCTG
The DNA here is from genome assembly GCF_018296145.1 of Oncorhynchus tshawytscha. Lineage (NCBI taxonomy): Eukaryota > Metazoa > Chordata > Actinopteri > Salmoniformes > Salmonidae > Oncorhynchus > Oncorhynchus tshawytscha. The sequence goes on along the minus strand of NC_056446.1, from coordinate 46,555,340 downwards.
GATGATAATGGGGTGAACAGGCAGTGGCTCGGGTGGTTGTTGTCCTTGATGATCTTTATGGCCTTCCTGTGACATCGGGTGGTGTAGGTGTCCTGGAGGGCAGGTAGTTTGCCCCCGGTGATGCGTTGTGCAGAAGTCACTACCCTCTGGGGAGCCTTACGGTTGTGGGCGGAGCAGTTGCAGTTGTTGGTGATCAAGCCCACTACTGTTGTGTCGTTTGCAAACTTGAGGATTGAGTCGGAGGAGTGCATGGACACAGTCGTGGGTGAACAGGGAGTATAGGAGGGAGTTGAGCACACACCCTTGTGTGGTCCCCATGTTGAGGGTCAGCGAAGTGGAGGTGTTGTTTCCTACTTTTACCACCTGGGGGAAAGTCCAGGACCCAGATGCACAGGGAGGGTTTGAGATCCAGGGCATTCAGCTTGATGAACTGAACTCAACGAAACGTATTCTTACATAAACTCAGCAAAAAAATAATGTCCTCACTGTCAACTGCGTTTATTTTCAGCAAACTTAGCATGTGTAAATATTTGTATGAACACAACAAGATTCAACAACTGAGACTTAACAGAACAAGTTCCACAGACGTGACGAACAGAAATGGAATAATGTGTCCCTGAACAAAGGGGGTGTCAGAATCAAAAGTAACAGTATGGTGTGGCCACCAGCTGCATTAAGTACTGCAGTGCATCTCCTCATGGACTACGCCAGATTTGCCAGTTCTTGCTGTACCCCACTCTTCCACCAAGGCACCTGCAAGTTCGCGGACATTTCTGGGGGGAATGGCCCTAGCCCTCACCCTCCGATCCAACAGGTCCCAGATGCGCACAATGGGATTATGATCCGGGCTCTTCGCTGGCCATGGCAGAACACTGACATTCCTGTCTTGCAGGAAATCACGCACAGAATGAGCAGTATGGCTCATTGTCATGCTGGAGGGTCATGTCAGGATGAGCCTGCAGGAAGGGTACCACATGAGGGAGGAGGATGTCTTCCCTGTAACGCACAGCGTTATGATTGCCTGTAATGAGAACTAGCTCAGTCCGATTATGCTGTGACTCACCGCCCCAGACCATGACTGACACTCCACCTCCAAATCGATCCCGCTCTAGAGTACAGGCCTCGGTGTAACGCTCATTCCTTCGATGATAAACGCAAATCCGACCATCACCCCTGGTGAGACAAAACCGTGACTCGTCAGTGAAGAGTACTTTTTTCCAGTCTTGTCTGGTCCAGCGACAGTGGGTTTGTGCCTATAGGTGACATTGTTGCCTGTGATGTCTGGTGAGGACCAGCCTTACAACAGGCCTACAAGCCCTCAGTCCAGCCTCTCTCAGCCTATTGTGGACAGTCTGAGCACTGATGGAGGGATTGTGTGTTCCTGGTGTAACTCAGGCAGTTGTTGTTCCCATCCTGTACCTGTCCCGCAGGTGTGATGTTTGGGTGTACCGATCCTGTGCAGGTGTTGTTACACTTGGTCTGCCACTGCGAGGACGATCAGCTGTCTATCCTGTGACCCTGTATCGCTGTCTTAGGCGTCTCACAGTACGGACATTGCAATTTATTGCCCTGGTCACATCTGCAGTCCTCATGCCTCCTTCCAGCATGCCTAAGGCACGTTCACGCAGATGAGCAGGGACCCTGGGCATCTTTCTTTTGGTGTTTTTCAGAGTCAGTAGAAAAGCCTCTTAAGTGTACTAAGTTTTTATAACTGTGACCTTAATTGCCTATCCTCTGTAAGATGTTAGTGTCTTAACAACCGTTCCACGGGTGCATGTTCATTAATTGTTTATGGTTAATTGAACAAGCATGGGAAACTGTGTTTAAACCCTTTACAATGAAGATCTCCAATGCACTTCTTTATAAACGCGCTCACCGAGTCAGCGTATAGGTCGATGTTGTTCTCTGATGCTGACCAGAACATTTTCCAGTCCACGTGATCAAATCAATCTTCAAGCGTGGCTTCCGATTGGTCGGATCAGAGTTGAATGTGGTCGGACGAAGGGAGGGCAGGGGAGGGCTTTGTATGCATTGTGGAAGTTAGTAGCAGTGGTCGAGGGTATTACGAATGCGCGTAGCATTATCAATATGCTGGTAGAAGGACTTTAGTTCCTGTATGTTGTTATGATTACACCTAGGCTCATTAAGGGAAGTGAAGGGTCTGGGCTCATCACACACAGACACACAGACCCACCCTCTCTGAGTAGTGTGTTCATTAAGGGAAGTGAAGGCTCTGGGCTCATCTTTAAAATATATAACAAAGTGCCGTGATGTCACACCCCATCAGCCTATCCTGAGTAGACTAAACCACTTTAGCAGAAAGAGCAGAGACTGTCATCGCCTGAACGCACCGAACCCGCTCTGACACACACACGGCAGGCTGTGCAGGATGAGGGATGCATGTTGGTTTGGGGCTAAACATGATATCTGGGGTCCCCTGGGTTGGCCAATCAGAACAGCCTTCCAGGGAAACAGGAAAAGCACTCAAGACAGGGCCTGGAGAACACACACACACACACTCATACACAGAGAGAGACAGACACACACACACACAGAGACACACACACACACACAGAGAGAGACACACACACATACAGAGAGAGACAGACAGACACACATAGTGAGTGACAGACACACAGAGAGAGAGAGAGAGACACACACACATACATACACACATATATATATATATATATATATATATATAGAGAGAGAGACAGACACACATACATACACACATATATATATATATAGAGAGAGAGACAGACACACATACATACACACATATATATATAGAGAGAGAAACAGACAAAAATACAGAGAGAGAGACACACACACACACACACAGAGACACACACATACACAGAGACACACACATACACAGAGCGACATACACAGAGAGACACACATACAGAAAGAGAGAGAGAGAGAAACAGACATAAAAATACAGAGAAAGAGAGAGAGAGAGAAGCAGATAAAAAATACAGAGAGAGAGAGACACACACACACACATAGAGAGAGAGAGGCACACACATACACACATAGAGAGAGAGACACACACACACATATAGAGAGAGAGAGACACACACATACAGAGAGAGAGAGAGAGGCACACACATACAGAGAGAGAGACACACACATACAGAGAGAGAGACACACACATACAGAGAGAGAGAGAGACACACACACACATACAGAGAGAGAGACACACACATACAGAGAGAGAGACACACACATACAGAGAGAGAGACACACACATACAGAGAGAGAGAGAGACACACACACACATACAGAGAGAGAGAGGCACACACATACAGAGAGAGAGGCACACACATACAGAGAGAGACAGAGAGACAGACACAGACATAAAAATACAGAGAGAGAGAGACACACACACACACACACACACACACACACAGAGAGACATACACAGAGAGACACACACACACACATGCACACATAGAGAGAGAGAGATACACACATAGAGAGAGAGAGAGAGAGAGAGAGAGAGAGAGAGAGAGACACACACACACACACACACACACACACACACACACACACAGAGAGACATACACAGAGAGACACACACACACACATGCACACATAGAGAGAGAGAGATACACACATAGAGAGAGAGAGAGAGAGAGAGAGAGAGAGAGAGAGACACACACACACACACACACACACACACACACACACACACACACACAGAGACACACACACACACATGCACACATAGAGAGAGAGAGATACACACATAGAGAGAGAGAGATACACACATAGAGAGAGAGAGAGAGAGAGAGAGAGAGAGAGACACACACACACACACACAGAGAGACATACACAGAGAGACACACATACAGAAAGAGAGAGAGAGAGACAGACAGACAGACAGACAGACAGACAGACAGACAGACAGACAGACAGACAGACAGACAGACAGACAGACAGACAGACAGACAGACAGACAGACAGACAGACAGACAGACAGACATAGAGAGAGAGAGAGAGAGACACACATACACACACATATAGAGAGAGAGAGACACACATACACACATAGAGAGAGAGAGAGAGACACACATACACACACATATAGAGAGAGAGAGACACACACATACACACATAGAGAGAGAGACACACATACACACATAGAGAGAGAGAGACACACATACACACATAGAGAGAGAGAGACACACACATACACACATAGAGAGAGAGACACACATACACACACATATAGAGAGAGAGACACACATACACACACATATAGAGAGAGAGACACACATACACACATAGAGAGAGAGAGAGAGACACACATACACACATAGAGAGAGAGAGACACACATACACACATAGAGAGAGAGAGAGAGACACACATACACACATAGAGAGAGAGAGAGACACACATACACACATAGAGAGAGAGAGAGACACACATACACACATAGAGAGAGAGAGAGACACACATACACACATATAGAGAGAGAGAGACACACATACACACACATATAGAGAGAGAGAGACACACACATACACACATAGAGAGAGAGAGAGATACACACATAGAGAGAGAGAGACAGACAGAGGAGGCTGCATGATAAACAGAGTCCAGTCTCTGTCAGACAGAGGAGGCTGCATGATAAACAGAGTCCAGTCTCTGTAAGACAGAGGAGGCTGCATGCATATACAACAATCATAATTAATTACAGAGAGAAAAGTGGCCTGAACAAGCTTCTTTTTGCCATGAGCGGGAAGCAAGCCTTATTATAAAAATAAAAACCCAATTTCAATTTAAGCTTTGTCACAAGATTATCCACATGAACTTTAAAGGACAACTTGTCATCCAACCAGATACCTACGTATTTGTAGGATGACACTTTTTCAATGGATGAGCCACCAGATGTGACAATGCTAACCTTCTCTGGCAGGGTTCTAGCTCTGGTAAAGGTCATGCATTTAGTTTTTTGTACATTCAAGATCAGTTTGAGACCATAAAGGGGGGCCTACAGTGACTGAAAAGCAGTCTGGAGCTCTTCAACAGCCTGAACCAGAGAAGGAGCACATGAATATATAACTGTATCATCTGCATGTAGATGCTAGAACTTTGCTGGAACTTTGCTGAACTTTGCTGGTTGCATCCCATTCCCCAAATCATTAATAGAAATTGAGAACAACACAGGAGCTAAAATGGAACCCTGGAGCACACCTTTATTAATCTCAAGAAAGCTAGACTTGTGATTGTCAGTGTATACACATTGTGTTCTGTCAGAAAGATAGTTCCTAAACCAATTTACTGCCCCTTCAATGAGACCCAATGTTTCTGTGTCTAGCAAGCAACAATTCATGGTCAACTGAATCAAAGGCCTTTGATAAATTCACAAAACTAAGCAGCACAATGTTGCTTTTTATCAAGTGCATTAATGTTGTCGTTTTCCACTCCCATAGCTGCAGTTGTTGTACTGTGCCCCGATGACTAGGGTGACTGAAGTCTTTGACAGTTTCTAGGGCCTTCCTCTGACACCGCCTCATATAGAGGTCCTGGATGGCAGGAAGCTTGGCCCCAGTGATGTACTGGACAATACGCACTACCCACTGTAGTGTCTTGCAGTCGGAGACCGAGCATTTACCATACCAGGCAAACAGTCAGGATGCTCTCGATGGTGCAGCTGTAAAACCATTTGAGGATCTGAGGACACATGCAAAATCTTTTCCATCTCCTGAGGGGGAGTAGGTTTTGTCATGCCCTCTTCGTGACTGTCTTGGTGTGTTTGGACCACAATAGTTTGTTGGTGATGTGGACAACAAGAAACTTGAAGCTTTCAACCTGCTCCACTACAGCCCCGTCAATGAGAATGGGGTCGTGCTTGGTCCTCCTTTTCCTGTAATCCACAATCATTTTTGTCTTGATCGCGTTGTGGGAGAGGTTGTTGTCCTGGCACCACACGGCCAGGTCTCTGACCTCCACCCTATAGGCTGTCTCATCGTTGTCGGTGATCAATCTACCACTGCTGTGTCATCGGCAAACTTACTGTTGGTGTTGGAGTGAACAGGGAATACAGGAGGGGACTGAGCACACACCCCTGAGGGGCTCCCGTGTTGAGGATCAGTGTGGCGGATGAGTTGTTCCCTACCCTCAGGAAGTCCAGGATCCAGTTGCAGATGGAGGAGTTTTGTCCCAGGGTCCTTAGCTTAGTGATGAGCTTTGAGGGCACTATGGTGTTGAACGCTGAGCTGTAGTCAATTAATAGCATTCTCACATATGTAGGTGTTCCTTTTGTCCAGGTGGGAAAGGGCAGTGATGAGTGCAATAGAGATTGCATCATCTGTGGATCTGTTGGGGAGGTATGCAAATTGGAGTGGGTCTAGGGTTTCTGGGATAATGGTGTCGATGTGAGCCATGACCAGCCTTTCCAAGCACTTCATGGCTACAGACGTGAGTACTACGGGTCGGTAGTCATTTAGGCAGGTTACCTTAGTGTTCCTGGGCACAGGGACTATGGTGGTCTGTTTGAAACATGTTGGTATTACAGACTCAGTCAGGGAGAGGTTGAAAATGTCAGTGTAGACACTTGCCAGTTGGTCAGCGCATGCTCGGAGTACACGTCCTGGTAAACAGACATACAATCAATAATACAACAGAAAAAGTCTATATACAGGGTGTGTAAATGAGGTAAGATAAGGGAGGTAAGGCAATAAATAGACCATGGTGGCGAAGTAATTACAATATAGCAATTAAACACTGGAATGGTAGGATGTGCAGAAGATGAATGTGCAATTAGAGATACTGGGGTGAAAAGGCGCAAGATAAATAAATAAATACAGTATGGGGATGAGGTAGATTGGATGGGCTATTTACAGATGAGCTATGTACAGGTGCAGTGATCTGTGAGCTTCACTGACAGCTGATGCTTAAAGTTAGTGAGGGAGGTAAGAGTCTCCAGCTTCAGAGATTTTTGCAGTTCATTCCAGTCATTGTCAGCATAGAACTGGAAGGAGAGGCGGCCAAAGGAAGAATTGGCTTTGGGGGTGACCAGTGAGATATACCTGCTGGAACGTGTACTATAGGAGGGTGCTGCTATGGTGACCAGGGAGCTGAGATTGTAAGGGTTTTCCTGTGGTGAAGGAGAAGCGGACCAAAATGCAGCGTGGTGGTTATTCATGTTCTTTAATAAAGGAACTAGACATGAAATAACTAACAAAACAATAAATGTGCGAAAACCTAAACAGTCCTATCTGGTGCAAACACAGAGACAGGAACAATCACCCACAAAACCCAGGCTACCTAAGTATGATTCTCAATCAGAGACAACTAATGACACCTGCCTCTGATTGAGAACCATACTAGGCCGAAACATAGAAATACCCAAAACCTAGAAAAACAAACATAGACTGCCCATCCAACTCACACCCTGACCATACTAAATAAATACAAAACAAAGGAAATAAAGGTCAGAACGTGACAGTACCCCCCCAAAGGTGCGGACTCCGGCCGCAAAACCTTGACCTATAGGGGAGGGTCTGGGTGGGCGTCTGTCCGCGGTGGCGGCTCTGGCGCGGGACGCGGACCCCACTTCACCATTGTCTTAGTCCGGCTCATTGTCCGCCTCCGTTGCTCTCTAACCATGGCAACCCCTCTCAATGACCCCACTGGACAGAGGGGCAGCTCTGGACAGAGGTGCAGCTGCTCGGGACAGAGGTGCAGCTGCTCGGGACAGAGGGGCAGCTGCTTGGGACAGAGGGGCAGCTGCTCGGGACAGAGGGGCAGCTCGGGACAGAGGTGCAGCTGCTCGGGACAAATGGGCAGCTCGGGACTGAGGGGCTCTGGCGCCTCTGGGCTGAGGGGCTCTGGCGCCTCTGGGCTGAGGGGCCCTGGCGCCTCTGGGCTGAGGGGCCCTGGCGCCTCTGGGCTGAGGGGCCCTGGCGCCTCTGGGCTGAGGGGCTCTGGCGCCTCTGGGCTGAGGGGCTCTGGCGCCTCTGGGCTGAGGGGCCCTGGCGCCTCTGGGCTGAGGGGCTCTGGCGCCTCTGGGCTGAGGGGCACTGGCGGCCCCTGGCTGACTGGCGGCACTGGCGGCCCCTGGCTGACTGGCGGCACTGGTGGCCCCTGGCTGACTGTCGGCACTGGCTACCCCTGGCTGACTGGCGGCACTGGCGGCCCCTGGCTGACTGGCGGCACTGGCGGCCCCTGGCAGACTGGCGGCACTGGCGGCTCCGGGCAGACTGGCGGCACTGGCGGCGCTGGGCAGACGGGTGGCTCAGATGGCGCTGGGCAGACGGGAAGCTCCGGCAACGCTGGAGAGGAAGGCTCTGGCAGCGCTGGACTAAGGAGCTCTGGCGCCTCTGGAATGAGGGGCTCTTGCGCCTCTGGACTGAGGGGCGGGAGCTCTGGTAGTGCCGAACAGGCGGGAGACTCCGGCTGCGCTGGAGAGGAGGAAGGCTCTAGCAGCGCCGGAGAGGCGGGAGACTCCGGCAGCGCAGGAGAGGAGGAAGGCCCCGGCAGCGCTGGACAGGCGGGACGCACTGTAGGCCTGATGCGTGGTGCTGGCACTGGTGGTACTAGGCCGAGGACACGCACAGGAAGCCTGGTGCGGGGAGCTGCCACCGGAGGGCTGGTGTGTGGAGGTGGCACTGGATGGACCGGACCGTGAAGGCGTACTGGAGATCTTGAGAGCAGGGCTGGCACCAACCGCCCTGGCTGGATCTTCACCCTAGCCCGGCAAGATGTGGGAAGCTGGGATGTAGCGCACCGGGCTAAGCACGCGTACTGGGGACACCGTGCGAACCACCGCCGGTTAGCACCACCGGTTAGCACTGCTAGGAGCACTGTAGTGCTGAGATGGCACAGGACGTGCAAGACTAGGGAGATGCACAGGAGGCCTGGTGCTTGAGGCTGGTACAGTCTTCACCATACCCCTAGCATGCACCTCAGGATGTGTATGGAGAGCTGACCCAGGTGCCATTAAATCCCTGACACGCTCCGTCGGGCGAATGTCGTGCCTCATGCACCAAACCAGCAACTCCCTCATATCTCTCTCCTCCAATTTCCCCATTAACTCCTTCACAGTGTCTGCTTCGCTCACCTCCAACATCAGCTCTGGTTCTGAGCTCCTCCTTGGCTCCTCACGATAAACGGGGGGAGTTGGCTCAGGTCTGACTCCTGACTCTGCCAAACTCCCCCTGTGCCCCCCCCAATACATTTTTGGGGCTGACTCTCGGGCTTCCGTCCGCGCCACCGTGCTTGCTTCGCCAACCTCATTCTCCTGTAACCTTCCGCGCACTGCTCCATCGAATCCCAGGCGGGCTCCGGCACTCTCCCTGGGTCGACCGCCCACCTGTCTATTTCCTCCCAAGTAGTATAGTCCATATTCTTGCCGTCCAAACCGTCCTCCCATGTCCATTCCTCTTTTCGCTGCTGTTGCCCGTTACCACGCCGCTTGGTCCTCTTGTGGTGGGTGATTCTGTAAGGGTTTTCCTGTCATTTCCGGTCACAACTTGCAGGCTTGTTTTCGAGTTGCTGTGCGTTTTGTTGCCAACCTGTTTTGCTACCTGACAACTTTACGGTTTTCACTTTTTAATTACCGTTCATATATTTATTTATTTTTTCCTCAACTTTTTCAACTTTTTCACTCCGGACGCTTTATCTGGACACGATTCGTCAGGACCTCCAACAGCCGAAGCTAAGTAGTAACATTAACATGATGCCTTCTAATTGCAGACGCTGTACTCGCCTTACGGCGAGGATAGCTGTGCTGCAAGCCCAGCTTCAGACGCAATCGTTAGGCAAGGGTAATTTCAGTGTAGGAAAGGATGAAACAGCGTCTGTGCCACCAGTAAGTACAGATAGTAGTATAAATCCCCTGACACAGTCCCCGCAGCCGGACAACTTTCTCACGGTTTCTGGAAGGAAATGCTGTAGGAACGCTCAACCGGTGTCGCTCATTCAGCCGACAGAAACTTTCAACCGGTTTTCCCCATTAAGCAGCGGGTCGGAGTCAGAGGCCGAGTCTTCTCTGGTCTCTACTCCTCCCGTTACGGGGTCTGAGACGCCGAAGCCTCCCACCATTAGCTCTGACAAATTGAAAACTCTAGTCATTGGCGACTCCATTACCCGCAGTATTAGACTTAAAGCGAATCATCCAGCGATCATACACTGTTTACCCGGGGCAGGGCTACCGACGTTAAGGCTAATCTGAAGATGGTGCTGGCTAAAGCTAAAACTGGCGAGTGTAGAGAGTATAGAGATATTGTTATCCACGTCGGCACCAACGATGTTAGGATGAAACAGTCAGAGATCACCAAGCGCAACATAGCTTCTGCGTGCATATCAGCTAGAAAGATGTGTCGGCATCGAGTAATTGTCTCTGGCCCCCCCCCAGTTAGGGGGAGTGATGAGCTCTACAGCAGAGTCTCACAACTCAATCGCTGGTTGAAAACTGTTTTCTGCCCCTCCCAAAAGATAGAATTTGTAGATAATTGGCCCTCTTTCTGGGACTCACCCACAAACAGGACCAAGCCTGACCTGCTGAGGAGTGACGGACTCCATCCTAGCTGGAGGGGTGCTCTCATCTTATCTACCAACATAGACAGGGCTCTAACTCCTCTAGCTCCACAATGAAATAGGGTGCAGGCCAGGCAGCAGGCTGTTAGCCAGCCTGCCAGCATAGTGGAGTCTGCCACTAGCACAGTCAGTGTAGTCAGCTCAGCTATCACCATTGAGACCGTGTCTGTGCCTCGACCTAGGTTGGGCAAAACTAAACCTGGCGGTGTTCGCCTTAGCAATCTCACTAGGATAAAGACCACCTCCATTCCTGTCATTACTGAAAGAGATCATGATACCTCACATCTCAAAATAGGGCTACTTAATGTTAGATCCCTTACTTCAAAGGCAATTATAGTCAATGAACTAATCACTGATCATAATCTTGATGTGATTGGCCTGACTGAAACATGGCTTAAGCCTGATGAATTTACTGTTTTAAATGAGGCCTCACCTCCTGGCTACACTAGTGACCATATCCCCCGTGCATCCCGCAAAGGCGGAGGGGTTGCTAACATTTACGATAGCAAATTTCAATTTACAAAAAAAAAAAAGACGTTTTCGTCTTTTGAGCTTCTAGTCATGAAATCTATGCAGCCTACTCAATCACTTTTTATAGCTACTGTTTACAGGCCTCCTGGGCCATATACAGCGTTTCTCACTGAGTTCCCTGAATTCCTATCGGACCTTGTAGTCATAGCAGATAATATTCTAATCTTTGGTGACTTTAATATTCACATGGAAAAGTCCACAGACCCACTCCAAAAGGCTTTCGGAGCCATCATCGACTCAGTGGGTTTTGTCCAACATGTCTCTGGACCCACTCACTGTCACAGTCATACGCTGGACCTAGTTTTGTCCCATGGAATAAATGTGGTGGATCTTAATGTTTTTCCTCATAATCCTGGACTATCGGACCACCATTTTATTACGTTTGCAATTGCAACAAATAATCTGCTCAGACCCCAACCAAGGAACATCAAAAGTCGTGCTATGAATTCACAGACAACACAAAGATTCCTTGATGCCCTTCCAGACTCCCTCTGCCTACCCAAGGACGCCAGAGGACAAAAATCAGTTAACCACCTAACTGAGGATCTCAATTTAACCTTGCGCAATACCCTAGATGCAGTTGCACCCCTAAAAACTAAAAAAATTCTCATAAGAAACTAGCTCCCTGGTACACAGAAAATACCCGAGCTCTGAAGCAAGCTTCCAGAAAATTGGAACGGAAATGGCGCCACACCAAACTGGAAGTCTTCCGACTAGCTTGGAAAGACAGTACCGTGCAGTACCGAAGAGCCCTTACTGCTGCTCGATCATCCTATTTTTCTAACTTAATTGAGGAAAATAAGAACAATCCGAAATTCCTTTTTGATACTGTCGCAAAGCTAACTAAAAAGCAGCATTCCCCAAGAGAGGATGACTTTCACTTTAGCAGTGATAAATTCATGAACTTCTTTGAGGAAAAGATTATGATTATTAGAAAGCAAATTACGGACTCCTCTTTAAACCTGCGTATTCCTCCAAACCTCAGTTGTCCTGAGTCTGCACAACTCTGCCAGGACCTAGGATCAAGAGAGACGCTCAAGTGTTTTAGTACTATATCTCTTGACACAATGATGAAAATAATCATGGCCTCTAAACCTTCAAGCTGCATACTGGACCCTATTCCAACTAAACTACTGAAAGAGCTGCTTCCTGTGCTTGGCCCTCCTATGTTGAACATAATAAACGGCTCTCTATCCACTGGATGTGTACCAAACTCACTAAAAGTGGCAGTAATAAAGCCTCTCTTGAAAAAGCCAAACCTTGACCCAGAAAATATAAAAAACTATCGGCCTATATCGAATCTTCCATTCCTCTCAAAAATTTTAGAGAAGGCTGTTGCTCAGCAACTCACTGCCTTCCTGAAGACAAACAATGTATACGAAATGCTTCAGTCTGGTTTTAGACCCCATCATAGCACTGAGACGGCACTTGTGAAGGTGGTAAATGACATTTTAATGGCATCGGACCGAGGCTCTGCATCTGTCCTCGTGCTCCTAGACCTTAGTGCCGCTTTTGATACCATCGATCACCACATTCTTTTGGAGAGATTGGAAACCCAAATTGGTCTACACGGACATGTTCTGGCCTGGTTTAGATCTTATCTGTCGGAAAGATATCAGTTTGTCTCTGTGAATGGTTTGTCCTCTGACAAATCAACTGTAAATTTCGGTGTTCCTCAAGGTTCCGTTTTAGGACCACTATTGTTCTCACTATATATTTTACCTCTTGGGGATGTTATTCGAAAACATAATGTAAACTTTCACTGCTATGCGGATGACACACAGCTGTACATTTCAATGAAACATGGTGAAGCCCCAAAATTGCCCTCGCTAGAAGCATGTGTTTCAGACATAAGGAAGTGGATGGCTGCAAACTTTCTACTATTAAACTCGGACAAAACAGAGATGCTTGTTCTAGGTCCCAAGAAACAAAGAGATCTTCTGTTGAATCTGACAATTAATCTTAATGGTTGTACAGTCGTCTCAAATAAAACTGTGAAGGACCTCGGCGTTACTCTGGACCCTGATCTCTCTTTTGAAGAACATATCAAGACCATTTCAAGGACCTCTTTTTTACATCTACGTAACATTGCAAAAATCAGAAACTTTCTGTCCAAAAATGATGCAGAAAAATTAATCCATGCTTTTGTCACTTCTAGGTTAGACTACTGCAATGCTCTATTTTCCGGCTAACCGGATAAAGCACTAAATAAACTTCAGTTAGTGCTAAATACGGCTGCTAGAATCCTGACTAGAACCAAAAAATTTGATCATATTACTCCAGTGCTAGCCTCTCTACACTGGCTTCCTGTCAAAGCAAGGGCTGATTTCAAGGTTTTACTGCTAACCTACAAAGCATTACATGGGCTTGCTCCTACCTATCTCTCTGATTTGGTCCTGCCGTACATACCTACACGTACGCTACGGTCACAAGACGCAGGCCTCCTAATTGTCCCTAGAATTTCTAAGCAAACAGCTGGAGGCAGGGCTTTCTCCTATAGAGCTCCATTTTTATGGAACGGTCTGCCTACCCATGTCAGAGACGCAAACTCGGTCTCAACCTTTAAGTCTTTACTGAAGACTCATCTCTTCAGTGGGTCATATGATTGAGTGTAGTCTGGCCCAGGAGTGGGAAGGTGAACGGAAAGGCTCTGGAGCAACGAACCGCCCTTGCTGTCTCTGCCTGGCCGGTTCCCCTCTTTCCACTGGGATTCTCTGCCTCTAACCCTATTACGGGGGCTGGGTCACTGGCTTACTGGGGCTCTATCTTGCCGTCCCTGGAGGGGGTGCGTCACCTGAGTGGGTTGATTCACTGTTGTGGTCATCCTGTCTGGGTTGGCGCCCCCCCCTTGAGTTGTGCCGTGGTGGAGATCTTTGTGGGCTATACTCAGCCTTGTCTCAGGATGGTAAGTTGATAGTTGAAGATATCCCTCTAGTGGTGTGGGGGCTGTGCTTTGGCAAAGTGGGTGGGGTTATATCCTTCCTGTTTGGCCCTGTCCGGGGGTGTCCTCGGATGGGGCCACAGTGTCTCCTGACCCCTCCTGTCTCAGCCTCCAGTATTTATGCTGCAGTAGTTTATGTGTCGGGGGCTGGGGTCAGTTTGTTATATCTGGAGTACTTCTCCTGTCCTATTCGGTGTCCTGTGTGAATCTAAGTGTGCGTTCTCTAATTCTCTCCTTCTCTCTTTCTTTCTCTCTCTCGGAGGACCTGAGCCCTAGGACCTGAGCTCCAGGACTACCTGACATGATGACTCCTTGCTGTCCCCAGTCCACCTGGCCATGCTGCTGTTCCAGTTTCAACTGACCTGAGCCCTAGGACCATGCCCCAGGACTACCTGACATGATGACTCCTTGCTGTCCCCAGTCCACCTGGCCATGCTGCTGCTCCAGTTTCAACTTCCACCTGACTGTGCTGCTGCTCCAGTTTCAACTGTTCTGCCTTATTATTATTCGACCATGCTGGTCATTTATGAACATTTGAACATCTTGGCCATGTTCTGTTATAATCTCCACCCGGCACAGCCAGAAGAGGACTGGCCACCCCACATAGCCTGGTTCCTCTCTAGGTTTCTTCCTAGGTTTTGGCCTTTCTAGGGAGTTTTTCCTAGCCACCGTGCTTCTACACCTGCATTGCTTGCTGTTTGGGGTTTTAGGCTGGGTTTCTGTACAGCACTTTGAGATATCAGCTGATGTACGAAGGGCTATATAAATAAATTTGATTTGATTTGATTTGATTTGGTGAAGGAGAAGCGGACCAAAATGCAGCGTGGTGGTTATTCATGTTCTTTAATAAAGGAACTAGACATGAAATAACTAACAAAACAATAAATGTGCGAAAACCTAAACAGTCCTATCTGGTGCAAACACAGAGACAGGAACAATCACCCACAAACACACAGTGAAACCCAGGCTACCTAAGTATGATTCTCAATCAGAGACAACTAATGACACCTGCCTCTGAATGAGAACCATACTAGGCCGAAACATAGAAATACCCAAAACCTAGAAAAACAAACATAGACTGTCCACCCAACTCACGCCCTGACCATACTAAATAAATACAAAACAAAGGAAATAAAGGTCAGAACGTGACAGAGATAAGGCGGGGCTTTACCTAGCAGAGACTTAGCCAGAGGGTTTGGCAACGAATATGAAGCGAGGACCAACCAACGAGAGCATACAGGTCGCAGTGGTGGGTAGTATATGGGGCTTTGGTGACAAAACGGATGGCACTGTGTGATAGACTGCATCCAATTTTTTGAGCAGAGTGTTGGAGTGTTCAAGATTTAACTTTGGATTGGAGATGTTTAATGTGAGTCTGGAAGGAGAGTTTACAGTCTAACCAGACACCTAGGTATTTGTAGTAGTCAGAACCATCCAGAGTAGTCATGCTGGACATGTGGGCAGGTGCAGGCAGCGAATGGTTGGAGAGCATGCATTTAGTTTTACTTGCATTTAAGAGCAGTTGGAGGCCACGGAAGGAGTGTTGTATGGCATTGATGCTCATCTGAATGGTAGACAGAATGGTGTCGTCTGCGTAGAGGTGGATCAAAGAATCACCAGCAGCGAGAGAGACATCCTTGATGTATATGGAGAAGAGAGTCGGCCCGAGAATTGAACCCTGTGGCACCCCCATAAAGACTGCCAGAGGTCCGGACAACAGGCCCTCCGATTTGGCACACTGAACTCATTCAGTGTAATTGGTGAACCAAGCGAGGCAATTTTTGAGAAACCAAGGCTGTTGAGTCTGCCAATAAGAATGTTGTGATTGACAGAGTCGAAAGCCTTAGCCAGGTCGATGAATACGGCTGCACAGTAATGTCTCTTATCGATGGCGGTAGCATAGCGGAGAAGGTACAGTGAGATTCAAAATGTTCGGTAATCTATTTGTTAACTTAGCTTTCAAAGACCTTAGGCAGGGTAGAATTGATATAGGTCTGTAGCAGTTTGGGTCTAGAGTGTCTCCCCCTTTGAAGAGGGGGATGACCGCGGCAGCTTTCCAATCTAAAGGAATCTCAGATGATACGAAAGAGAGGTTGAACAGGCTAGTAATAGGGGTTGCAACAATTTTGGCAGATAATTTTAGAAAGAGAGGGTCAAGATTGTCTAGCCCGGCTGATTTGTAGGGGTCCAGATTTTGTAGCTCTTTCAGAACATCAGCTATCTGAATTTGGGTGAAGGAGAAGTGCTGGTCCGTCATAATATAATAGAGACAGTAGATCTAGCTGGTCTGTCATATTATAGTAGAGACAGTAGATCTAGCTGGTCTGCCATAATATAATAGATACATAGAGACAGTAGATCTAGCTGGTTTGTCATATTATAATAGAGACAGTAGATCTAGCTGGTCTGTCATAATATAATAGAGACAGTAGATCGAGCTGGTCTGTCAAAATATAACAGAGACAGTAGATCTAGCTGGTCTGTCATAATATAATAGAGACAGTAGATCTAGCTGGTCTGTCATAATGTAATAGAGAGATCTAGCTAGATAATATAACAGAGACAGTAAATCTAGCTGTCTGTTATAATATAATAGAGACAGTAGATCTAGCTGGTCTGTCATAATTTAATAGAGACAGTAGATCTAGCTGGTCCGTCATAATATAATAGCGACAGGAGATCTGGCTGGTCTCTCATAATATAATAGAGACAGTAGATCTAGCTGGTCTGTCATAATATAATAGAGACATAGAGACAGTAGATCTAGCTGGTTTGTCATATTATATTGGAGGCAGTAGATCTAGCTGGTCTGTCATAATATAATAGAGACAGTAGATCTAGCTGGTCTGTCATAATATAATAGAGACAGTAGATCTAGCTGGTCTGTCATAATATAATAGAGACAGTAGATCTAGCTGGTCTGTCATAATATAATAGAAACAGTAGATCTAGCTGGTCTGTCATAATATAATAGAGACATAGAGACAGTAGATCTAGCTGGTCTGTCATAATTATAATAGAGACAGTAGATCTAGCTGGTCTGTCATAATATAATAGAGACATAGATCTAGCTGGTCTGTCATAATATAATAGAGACAGTAGATCTAGCTGGTCTGTCATAATATAATAGAGACAGTAGATCTAGCTGGTCTGTCATAATATAATAGAGACAGTAGATCTAGCTGGTCTGTCATAATATAATAGAGACAGTAGATCTAGCTGGTCTGTCATAATATAATAGAGACAGTAGATCTAGCTGGTCTGTCATAATACAATAGAGACAGTAGATCTAGCTGGTCTGTCATAATATAATAGAGACATAGAGACAGTAGATCTAGCTGGTCTGTCATAATATAATAGAGACAGTAGATCTAGCTGGTCTGTCATAATATAATAGAGACAGTAGATCTAGCTGGTCTGTCATAATATAATAGAGACAGTAGATCTAGCTGGTCTGTCATAATATAATAGAGACAGTAGATCTAGCTGGTCTGTTATAATATAATAGTGACAGTAGATCTAGCTGGTCTGTCATAATATAATAGCGACAGTAGATCTAGCTGGTCTGTCATAATATAATAGAGACAGTAGATATAGCTGGTCTGTCATAATATAATAGAGACAGTAGATCTAGCTGGTCTGTCATAATATAATAGAGACAGTAGATCTAGCTGGTCTGTCATAATATAATAGAGACAGTAGATCTAGCTGGTCTGTCATAATATAATAGAGACAATAGATCTAGCTGGTCTGTCATAATATAATAGAAACAGTAGATCTAGCTGGTCTGTTATACTATAATAGATACAGTAAATCTAGCTGGTCTGTTATAATATAATAGAGACAGTAGATCTAGCTGGTCTGTCATAATTTAATAGAGACAGTAGATCTAGCTGGTCTGTCATAATGTAATAGAAACATGAGATCTAGCTGGTCCGTCATAATAGAATAGAGACAGTAGATCTAGCTGGTCTCTCATAATTTAATAGAGACAGTAGATCTAGCTGGTCTGTCATAATATAATAGAGACAGGAGATCTAGCTGGTCTGTCATAATATAATAGAGACAGTAGATCTAGCTGGTCTGTCATAATATAATAGAGACAGGAGATCTGGCTGGTCTCTCATAATATAATAGAGACAGTAGATCTAGCTGGTCTGTCATAATATAATAGAGACAGTAAATCTAGCTGGTCTGTTATAATATAATAGAGACAGTAGATCTAGCTGGTCTGTCATAATATAATAGAGACAGTTAATCTAGCTGGTCTGTCATAATATAACAGAGACAGTAAATCTAGCTGGTCTGTTATAATATAATAGAGACAGTAGATCTAGCTGGTCTGTCATAATTTAATAGAGACAGTAGATCTAGCTGGTCTGTCATAATATAATAGAGACATAGAGACAGTAGATCTAGCTGGTTGTCATATTATAATAGAGACAGTAGATCTAGCTGGTCTGTCATAATATAATAGAGACAGTAGATCTAGCTGGTCTGTCATAATATAATAGAGACAGTAAATCTAGCTGGTCTGTCATAATATAATAGAGACAGTATATCTAGCTGGTCTGTCATAATATAATAGAGACAGTAGATCTAGCTGGTCTGTTATAATATAATAGAGACAGTAGATCTAGATCTAGATCTAGCTGGTCTGTCATAATATAATAGAGACATAGAGACAGTAGATCTAGCTGGTTTGTCATATTATATTGGAGGCAGTAGATCTAGCTGGTCTGTCATAATATAATAGAGACAGTAGATCTAGCTGGTCTGTCATAATATAATAGAGACAGTAAATCTAGCTGGTCTGTCATAATATAATAGAGACAGTATATCTAGCTGGTCTGTCATAATATAATAGAAACAGTAGATCTAGCTGGTTTGTTATACTATAGTAGATACAGTAAATCTAGCCGGTCTGTTATAATATAATAGAGACAGTAGATCTAGCTGGTCTGTCATAATTTAATAGAGACAGTAGATCTAGCTGGTCTGTCATAATGTAATAGAAACATGAGATCTAGCTGGTCCGTCATAATAGAATAGAGACAGTAGATCTAGCTGGTCTCTCATAATTTAATAGAGACAGTAGATCTAGCTGGTCTGTCATAATGTAATAGAGACATGAGATCTAGCTGGTCCGTCATAATATAATAGCGACAGGAGATCTGGCTGGTCTCTCATAATATAATAGAGAATTTAGATCTAGCTGGTCTGTCATAATATAATAGAGACATAGAGACAGTAGATCTAGCTGGTTTGTCATATTATATTGAAGGCAGCAGATCTAGCTGGTCTGTCATAATATAATAGAGACAGTAGATCTAGCTGGTCTGTCATAATATAATAGAGACATTAGATCTATCTGGTCTGTCATAATATAATAGAGACATTAGATCTAGCTGGTCTGTCATAATATAATAGAGACAGTAGATCTAGCTGGTGTGTCATAATATAATAGAGACAGTAGATCTAGCTGGTCTGTCATAATATAATAGAGACAGTAAATCTAGCTGGTCTGTCATAATATAATAGAGACAGTAGATCTAGCTGGTCTGTCATAATATAATAGAGACAGTAGATCTAGCTGGTCTGTCATAATATAATAGAGACAGTAGATCTAGCTGGTCTGTCATAATATAATAGAGACATAGAGACAGTAGATCTAGCTGGTTTGTCATATTATATTGGAGGCAGTAGATCTAGCTGGTCTGTCATAATATAATAGAGACAGTAGATCTAGCTGGTCTGTCATAATATAATAGAGACAGTAAATCTAGCTGGTCTGTCATAATATAATAGAGACAATATATCTAGCTGGTCTGTCATAATATAATAGAAACAGTAGATCTAGCTGGTCTGTTATACTATAATAGATACAGTAAATCTATCTGGTCTGTTATAATATAATAGAGACAGTAGATCTAGCTGGTCTGTCATAATTTAATAGAGACAGTAGATCTAGCTGGTCTGTCATAATGTAATAGAAACATGAGATCTAGCTGGTCCGTCATAATAGAATAGAGACAGTAGATCTAGCTGGTCTCTCATAATTTAATAGAGACAGTAGATCTAGCTGGTCTGTCATAATGTAATAGAGACAGTATATCTAGCTGGTCTGTCATAATATAATAGAAACAGTAGATCTAGCTGGTCCGTCATAATATAATAGCGACAGGAGATCTGGCTGGTCTCTCATAATATAATAGAGACAGTAGATCTAGCTGGTCTGTCATAATATAACAGAGACAGTAAATCTAGCTGTCTGTTATAATATAATAGAGACAGTAGATCTAGCTGGTCTGTCATAATTTAATAGAGACAGTAGATCTAGCTGGTCTGTCATAATGTAATAGAAACATGAGATCTAGCTGGTCCGTCATAATAGAATAGAGACAGTAGATCTAGCTGGTCTGTCATAATATAATAATAGAGACAGTAGATCTAGCTGGTCTGTCATAATATAATAGAGAGCATAGAGACAGTAGATCTAGCTGGTCTGTCATAATATAATAGAGACAGTAGATCTAGCTGGTCTGTCATAATATAATAGAGACAGTAGATCTAGCTGGTCTGTCATAATATAATAGAGACAGTAAATCTAGCTGGTCTGTCATAATATAATAGAGACAGTAGATCTAGCTGGTCTGTCATAATATAATAGAGACAGTAGATCTAGCTGGTCTGTCATAATATAATAGAGACAGTAGATCTAGCTGGTCTGTCATAATATAATAGAGACATGAGATCTAGCTGGTCTGTCATAATATAATAGAGACAGTAGATCTAGCTGGTCTGTCATAAATAATAGAGACAGGAGATCTGGCTGGTCTCTCATAATATAATAGAGACAGTAGATCTAGCTGGTCTGTCATAATATAATAGAGACAGTAAATCTAGCTGGTCTGTTATAATATAATAGAGACAGTAGATCTAGCTGGTCTGTCATAATATAATAGAGACAGTAGATCTAGCTGGTCTGTCATAATATAATAGAGACAGTAAATCTAGCTGGTCTGTTATAATATAATAGAGACAGTAGATCTAGCTGGTCTGTCATAATATAATAGAGACAGTAGATCTAGCTGGTCTGTCATAATATAATAGAGACAGTAAATCTAGCTGGTCTGTCATAATATAATAGAGACAATATATCTAGCTGGTCTGTCATAATATAATAGAGACAGTAGATCTAGCTGGTCTGTCATAATATAACAGAGACAGTAAATCTAGCTGGTCTGTTATAATATAATAGAGACAGTAGATCTAGCTGGTCTGTCATAATTTAATAGAGACAGTAGATCTAGCTGGTCTGTCATAATGTAATAGAAACATGAGATCTAGCTGGTCCGTCATAATAGAATAGAGACAGTGTATCTAGCGGTCTGTCATAATACAATAGAAATAGTAGATCTAGCTCGTCTGCCATAATATAATAGAGACATTAGATCCAGCTGGTCTGTCATAATATAATAGAGACAGTAAATCTAGCTGGTCTGTCATAATATAATAGAGACAGTAGATCTAGCTGGTCTGTCATAATATAATAGAGACAGTAGATCTAGCTGGTCTGTCATAATATAATAGAGACAGAGACAGTAAATCTAGCTGGTCTGTTATAATATAATAGAGACAGTAGATCTAGCTGGTCTGTCATAATATAATAGAGACAGTAATCTAGCTGGTCTGTCATAATATAACAGAGACAGTAAATCTAGCTGGTCTGTTATAATATAATAGAGACAGTAGATCTAGCTGGTCTGTCATAATTAATAGAGACAGTAGATCTAGCTGGTCTGTCATAATATAATAGAGACATAGAGACAGTAGATCTAGCTGGTTGTCATATTATATTGGAGGCAGTAGATCTAGCTGGTCTGTCATAATATAATAGAGACAGTAGATCTAGCTGGTCTGTCATAATATAATAGAGACAGTAAATCTAGCTGGTCTGTCATAATATAATAGAGACAGTATATCTAGCTGGTCTGTCATAATATAATAGAAACAGTAGATCTAGCTGGTCCGTCATAATATAATAGAGACAGTAGATCTAGCTGGTCTGTCATAATATAATAGAGACATTAGATCTAGCTGGTCTGTCATAATATAATAGAGACATTAGATCTAGCTGGTCTGTCATAATCTAGCTGGTCTGTCATAATAGAAACATGAGATCTAGCTGGTCTGTCATAATATAATAGAGACAGTAGATCTAGCTGGTCTGTCATAATATAATAGAGACAGTAGATCTAGCTGGTCTGTCATATTATAATAGAGACAGTAGATCTAGCTGGTCTGTCATAATATAATAGAGACAGTAGATCTAGCTGGTCTGTCATAATATAATAGAGAATAGATCTAGCTGGTCTGTCATAATATAATAGAGACAGTAGATCTAGCTGGTCTGTCATAATATAATAGACAGTAGACAGTAGATCTAGCTGGTCTGTCATAATATAATAGAGACAGTAGATCTAGCTGGTCTGTCATAATATAATAGAGACAGTAGATCTAGCTGGTCTGTCATAATATAATAGAGACATAGAGACAGTAGATCTAGCTGGTTTGTCATATTATATTGGAGACAGTAGATCTAGCTGGTCTGTCATAATATAATAGAGACAGTAGATCTAGCTGGTCTGTCATAATTTAATAGAGACAGTAGATCTAGCTGGTCTGTCATAATATAATAGAGACTTTAGATCTAGCTGGTCTGTCATAATATAATAGAGACAGTAGATCTAGCTGGTCTGTCATAATATAATAGAGACAGTAAATCTAGCTGGTTTGTTATAATATAATAGAGGCAGTAGATCTAGCTGGTCTCTCATAATTTGACAGAGATAGTAGATCTACCTGGTCTGTCATAATATAATAGAAACATAGAGATAGATCTAGCTGGTCTGTCATAATATAATAGAGACAGTAGATCTAGCTGGTCTGTCATAATATAATAGAGACAGTAGATCTAGCTGGTCTGTCATAATATAATAGAGACAGTAGATCTAGCTGGTCTGTCATAATATAATAGAGACAGTAGATCTAGCTGGTCTGTCATAATATAATAGAGACAGTAGATCTAGCTGGTCTGTCATAATATAATAGAGACAGTAGATCTAGCTGGTCTGTCATAATATAACAGAGACAGTAGATCTAGCTGGTCTGTTATAATATAATAGAGACAGTAGATCTAGCTGGTCTGTCATAATATAATAGAGACAGTATATCTAGCTGGTCTGTCATAATATAATAGAGACAGAGACAGTAGATCTAGCTGGTCTGTTATAATATAATAGAGACAGTAGATCTAGCTGGTCTGTCATAATATAATAGAGACAGTAGATCTAGCTGGTCTGTCATAATATAATAGAGACAGTAAATCTAGCTGGTCTGTCATAATATAATAGAGACAATATATCTAGCTGGTCTGTCATAATATAATAGAAACAGTAGATCTAGCTGGTCTGTTATACTATAATAGATACAGTAAATCTATCTGGTCTGTTATAATATAATAGAGACAGTAGATCTAGCTGGTCTGTCATAATTTAATAGAGACAGTAGATCTAGCTGGTCTGTCATAATGTAATAGAAACATGAGATCTAGCTGGTCCGTCATAATAGAATAGAGACAGTAGATCTAGCTGGTCTCTCATAATTTAATAGAGACAGTAGATCTAGCTGGTCTGTCATAATGTAATAGAGACATGAGATCTAGCTGGTCCGTCATAATACAATAGAGCCAGTAGATCTAGCTGGTCCGTCATAATATAATAGCGACAGGAGATCTGGCTGGTCTCTCATAATATAATAGAGACAGTAGATCGAGCTGGTCTGTCATAATATAACAGAGACAGTAAATCTAGCTGTCTGTTATAATATAATAGAGACAGTAGATCGAGCTGGTCTGTCATAATATAACAGAGACAGTTAATCTAGCTGGTCTGTCATAATATAACAGAGACAGTAAATCTAGCTGGTCTGTTATAATATAATAGAGACAGTAGATCTAGCTGGTCTGTCATAATTTAATAGAGACAGTAGATCTAGCTGGTCTGTCATAATATAATAGAGACATAGAGACAGTAGATCTAGCTGGGTTGTCATATTATATTGGAGGCAGTAGATCTAGCTGGTCTGTCATAATATAATAGAGACAGTAGATCTAGCTGGTCTGTCATAATATAATAGAGACAGTAAATCTAGCTGGTCTGTCATAATATAACAGAGACAGTATATCTAGCTGGTCTGTCATAATATAATAGAAACAGTAGGTCTAGCTGGTCTGTTATAATATAATAGAGACAGTAGATCTAGCTGCTGTTTCATAATATAATAGAGACATTAGATCTAGCTGGTCTGTCATAATTTAATAGAGACATTAGATCTAGCTGGTCTGTCATAATGTAATAGAAACATGAGATCTAGCTGGTCCGTCATAATATAATAGAGACATTAGATCTATCTGGTCTGTCATAGTATAATAGAGCCAGTAGATCTAGCTGGATTGTCATATTATAATAGAGACAGTAGATCTAGCTGGTCTGTCATAATATAATAGAGACATTAGATCTATCTGGTCTGTCATAGTATAATAGAGCCAGTAGATCTAGCTGGTCCGTCATAATATAATAGCGACAGGAGATCTGGCTGGTCTCTCATAATATAATAGAGACAGTAGATCTAGCTGGTTTGTCATAATATAATAGAGAAAGTAGATCTAGCTGGTCTGTCATAATATAATAGAGACAGTAAATCTAGCTGGTCTGTCATAATATA
This sequence comes from Oncorhynchus tshawytscha, assembly GCF_018296145.1. Lineage (NCBI taxonomy): Eukaryota > Metazoa > Chordata > Actinopteri > Salmoniformes > Salmonidae > Oncorhynchus > Oncorhynchus tshawytscha. The sequence continues at coordinate 46,530,525 of NC_056446.1, read as the reverse complement.
ATAGAGACAGTAGATCGAGCTGGTCTGTCATAATATAACAGAGACAGTAAATATAGCTGGTCTGTTATAATATAATAGAGACAGTAGATCTAGCTGGTCTGTCATAATATAATAGAGACAGTAGATCTAGCTGGTCTGTCATAATATAATAGAGACAGTAGATCTAGCTGGTCTGTCATAATATAATAGAGACAGTAAATCTAGCTGGTCTGTCATAATATAATAGAGACAGTAGATCGAGCTGGTCTGTCATAATATAACAGAGACAGTAAATCTAGCTGGTCTGTTATAATATAATAGAGACAGTAGATCTAGCTGGTCTGTCATAATATAAAACAGCCAGTAGATCTAGCTGGTCCGTCATAATATAATAGCGACAGGAGATCTGGCTGGTCTCTCATAATATAATAGAGACAGTAAATCTAGCTGGTCTGTCATAATATAATAGAGACAGTAGATCTAGCTGGTCTGGTCATAATATAATAGAGACATAGAGAGACAGTAGATCTAGCTGGTTTGTCATATTATATTGGAGGCAGTAGATCTAGCTGGTCTGTCATAATATAAAAGAGACAGTAGATCTAGCTGGTCTGTCATAATATAATAGAGACAGTAAATCTAGCTGGTCTGTCATAATATAATAGAGACAGTATATCTAGCTGGTCTGTCATAATATAATAGAAACAGTAGATATAGCTGGTCTGCCATAATATAATAGAGACATAGAGACAGTAGATCTAGCTGGATTGTCATATTATAATAGAGACAGTAGATCTAGCTGGTCTGTCATAATATAATAGAGACAGTAGATCTAGCTGGTCTGTCATAATATAATAGAGACATTAGATCTAGCTGGTCTGTCATAATATAATAGAGACAGTAGATCTAGCTGGTCTGTCATAATATAATAGAGACAGTAGCTGGTCTGTCATAATATAATAGAGACAGTAGATCTAGCTGGTCTGTCATAATATAATAGAGACAGTAGATCTAGCTGGTCTGTCATAATAATAGAGACAGTATAGCTGGTCTGTCATAATATAATAGAGAGACAGGTAGATCTGGCAGGATCTGTGGTCATAATATAATAGAGACAGTAGATCTAGCTGGTCTGTCATAATATAATAGAGACATAGAGACAGTAGATCTAGCTGGTTTGTCATATTATATTGGAGGCAGTAGATCTAGCTGGTCTGTCATAATATAATAGAGACAGTAGATCTAGCTGGTCTGTCATAATATAATAGAGACAGTAGATCTAGCTGGTCTGTCATAATATAATAGAGACAGTAAATCTAGCTGGTCTGTTATAATATAATAGAGACAGTAGATCTAGCTGGTCTGTCATAATATTAATAGAGACAGTAGATCTAGCTGGTCTGTCATAATATAATAGAGACAGTAGATCTAGCTGGTCTGTCATAATATAATAGAGACAGTAGATCTAGCTGGTCTGTCATAATATAATAGAGACAGTAGATCTAGCTGGTCTGTCATAATATAATAGAGACAGTAGATCTAGCTGGTCTGTCATAATATAATAGAGACAGTAGATCTAGCTGGTCTGTCATAATATAATAGAGACAGTAGATCTAGCTGGTCTGTCATAATATAATAGAGACAGTAGATCTAGCTGGTCTGTCATAATATAATAGCGACAGGAGATCTGGCTGGTCTCTCATAATATAATAGAGACAGTAGATCTAGCTGGTCTGTCATAATATAATAGAGACATAGAGACAGTAGATCTAGCTGGTTTGTCATATTATATTGGAGGCAGTAGATCTAGCTGGTCTGTCATAATATAAAAGAGACAGTAGATCTAGCTGGTCTGTCATAATATAATAGAGACAGTAAATCTAGCTGGTCTGTCATAATATAATAGAGACAGTATATCTAGCTGGTCTGTCATAATATAATAGAAACAGTAGATATAGCTGGTCTGCCATAATATAATAGAGACATAGAGACAGTAGATCTAGCTGGATTGTCATATTATAATAGAGACAGTAGATCTAGCTGGTCTGTCATAATATAATAGAGACATTAGATCTAGCTGGTCTGTCATAATATAATAGAGACAGTAGATCTAGCTGGTCTGTCATAATATAATAGAGACAGTAGATCTAGCTGGTCTGTCATAATTAATAGAGACAGTAGATCTAGCTGGTCTGTCATAATATAACAGAGACAGTAAATCTAGCTGTCTGTTATAATATAATAGAGACAGTAGATCGAGCTGGTCTCTCATAATATAATAGAGACAGTAGATCTAGCTGGTCGGTCATAATATAATAGAGACATAGAGACAGTAGATCTAGCTGGTTTGTCATATTATATTGGAGAGCAGTAGATCTAGCTGGTCTGTCATAATATAATAGAGACAGTAGATCTAGCTGGTCTGTCATAATATAATAGAGACAGTAGATCTAGCTGGTCTGTCATAATATAATAGAGACAGTATAATCTAGCTGGTCTGGTCATAATATAATAGAGACAGTATATCTAGCTGGTCTGTCATAATATAATAGAAACAGTAGATCTAGCTGGTCTGTTATACTATAATAGATACAGTAAATCTAGCTGGTCTGTTATAATATAATAGAGACAGTAGATCTAGCTGGTCTGTCATAATGTAATAGAAACATGAGATCTAGCTGGTCCGTCATAATAGAATAGAGACAGTAGATCTAGCTGGTCTCTCATAATTTAATAGAGACAGTAGATCTAGCTGGTCTGTCATAATGTAATAGAGACATGAGATCTAGCTGGTCCGTCATAATATAATAGAGCCAGTAGATCTAGCTGGTCCGTCATAATATAATAGCGACAGGAGATCTGGCTGGTCTCTCATAATATAATAGAGACAGTAGATCTAGCTGGTCTGTCATAATATAATAGAGACAGTAGATCTAGCTGGTCTGTCATAATATAATAGAGACAGTAGATCTAGCTGGTCTGTCATAATATAATAGAGACAGTAGATCTAGCTGGTCTGTCATAATATAACAGAGACAGTAAATCTAGCTGGTCTGTTATAATATAATAGAGACAGTAGATCTAGCTGGTCTGTCATAATTTAATAGAGACAGTAGATCTAGCTGGTCTGTCATAATATAATAGAGACATAGAGACAGTAGATCTAGCTGGTCTGTCATAATATAATAGGAGACAGTAGATCTAGCTGGTCTGTCATAATATAATAGAGACAGTAGATCTAGCTGGTCTGTCATAATATAATAGAGACAGTAAATCTAGCTGGTCTGTCATAATATAATAGAGACAGTATATCTAGCTGGTCTGTCATAATATAATAGAAACAGTAGATCTAGCTGGTCTGTTATAATATAATAGAGACAGTAGATCTAGCTGGTCATTGTAATATAATAGAGACATTAGATCTAGCTGGTCTGTCATAATTTAATAGAGACATTAGATCTAGCTGGTCTGTCATAATATAATAGAGAATAGAAACATGAGATCTAGCTGGTCTGTCATAATATAATAGAGAGATCAGTAGATCTAGCTGGTCCGTCATAATATAATAGAGACAGTAGATCTAGCTGGTCTGTCATAATATAATAGAGACAGTAGATCTAGCTGGTGGTCTGTCATAATATAATAGAGACAGTAGATCTAGCTGGTCTGTCATAATATAATAGAGACAGTAGATCTAGCTGGTCTGTCATAATATAATAGAGACAGTAGATCTAGCTGGTCTGTCAAAATATAATAGAGACAGTAGATCTAACTGGTCTGTCATAATATAATAGAGACATAGAGACAGTAGATCTAGCTGGTCTGTCATAATATAATAGAGACAGTAGATCTAGCTGGTCTGTCATAATATAATAGAGTCATTAGATCTAGCTGGTCTGTCATAATATAATAGAGACATTAGATCTAGCTGGTCTGTCATAATATAATAGAGACAGTAGATCTAGCTGGTCTGTCATAATATAATAGAGACAGTAGATCTAGCTGGTCTGTCATAATATAACAGAGACAGTAGATCTAGCTGGTCTGTTATAATATAATAGAGACAGTAGATCGAGCTGGTCTCTCATAATATAATAGAGACAGTAGATCTAGCTGGTCGATCATAATATAATAGAGACATAGAGACAGTAGATCTAGCTGGTTTGTCATATTATATTGGAGGCAGTAGATCTAGCTGGTCTGTCATAATATAATAGAGACAGTAGATCTAGCTGGTCTGTCATAATATAATAGAGACAGTAAATCTAGCTGGTCTGTCATAATATAATAGAGACAATATATCTAGCTGGTCTGTCATAATATAATAGAAACAGTAGATCTAGCTGGTCTGTTATACTATAATAGATACAGTAAATCTAGCTGGTCTGTTATAATATAATAGAGACAGTAGATCTAGCTGGTCTGTCATAATTTAATAGAGACAGTAGATCTAGCTGGTCTGTCATAATGTAATAGAAACATGAGATCTAGCTGGTCCGTCATAATAGAATAGAGACAGTAGATCTAGCTGGTCTCTCATAATTTAATAGAGACAGTAGATCTAGCTGGTCTGTCATAATGTAATAGAGACATGAGATCTAGCTGGTCCGTCATAATACAATAGAGCCAGTAGATCTAGCTGGTCCGTCATAATATAATAGCGACAGGAGATCTGGCTGGTCTCTCATAATATAATAGAGACAGTAGATCGAGCTGGTCTGTCATAATATAACAGAGACAGTAAATCTAGCTGTCTGTTATAATATAATAGAGACAGTAGATCGAGCTGGTCTGTCATAATATAACAGAGACAGTTAATCTAGCTGGTCTGTCATAATATAACAGAGACAGTAAATCTAGCTGGTCTGTTATAATATAATAGAGACAGTAGATCTAGCTGGTCTGTCATAATTTAATAGAGACAGTAGATCTAGCTGGTCTGTCATAATATAATAGAGACAGTAGATCTAGCTGGTCTGTCATATTATATTGGAGACAGTAGATCTAGCTGGTCTGTCATAATATAATAGAGACAGTAGATCTAGCTGGTCTGTCATAATATAATAGAGACAGTAAATCTAGCTGGTCTGTCATAATATAACAGAGACAGTATATCTAGCTGGTCTGTCATAATATAATAGAAACAGTAGGTCTAGCTGGTCTGTTATAATATAATAGAGACAGTAGATCTAGCTGCTGTTTCATAATATAATAGAGACATTAGATCTAGCTGGTCTGTCATAATTTAATAGAGACATTAGATCTAGCTGGTCTGTCATAATGTAATAGAAACATGAGATCTAGCTGGTCCGTCATAATATAATAGAGCCAGTAGATCTAGCTGGTCCGTCATAATATAATAGCGACAGGAGATCTGGCTGGTCTCTCATAATATAATAGAGACAGTAGATCTAGCTGGTCTGTCATAATATAATAGAGACATAGAGACAGTAGATCTAGCTGGTTTGTCATAATATAATAGAGACAGTAGATCTAGCTGGTCTGTCATAATATAATAGAGACAGTAAATCTAGCTGGTCTGTCATAATATAATAGAGACAGTAGATCTAGCTGGTCTGTCATAATATAATAGAGACAGTAGATCTAGCTGGTCTGTCATAATATAATAGAATAGCTGGTCTGTTATAATATAATAGAGACAGTAGATCTAGCTGGTCTGTCATAATATAATAGAGACAGTAGATCTAGCTGGTCTGTCATAATATAATAGAGACAGTAGATCTAGCTGGTCTGTCATAATATAATAGAGACAGTAGATCTAGCTGGTGTGTCATAATATAATAGAGACAGTAGATCGAGCTGGTCTGTCATAATATAATAGAGACAGTAAATCTAGCTGGTCTGTTATAATATAATAGAGACAGTAGATCTAGCTGGTCTGTCATAATTTAATAGAGACAGTAGATCTAGCTGGTCTGTCATAATATAATACAGCCAGTAGATCTAGCTGGTCCGTCATAATATAATAGCGACAGGAGATCTGGCTGGTCTCTCATAATATAATAGAGACAGTAGATCTAGCTGGTCGGTCATAATATAATAGAGACATAGAGACAGTAGATCTAGCTGGTTTGTCATATTATATTGGAGGCAGTAGATCTAGCTGGTCTGTCATAATATAATAGAGACAGTAGATAATATAATAGAGACAGTAGCTAGCTGGTCTGTCATAATATAATAGAGACAGTAAATCTAGCTGGTCTGTCATAATATAATAGAGACAGTAGATCTAGCTGGTCTGTCATAATATAATAGAGACAGTAGATCTAGCTGGTCTGTCATAATATAATAGAGACATAGAGACAGTAGATCTAGCTGGTCTGTCATATTATAATAGAGACAGTAGATCTAGCTGGTCTGTCATAATATAATAGAGACATTAGATCTAGCTGGTCTGTCATAATATAATAGAGACATTAGATCTAGCTGGTCTGTCATAATATAATAGAGACAGTAGATCTAGCTGGTCTGTCATAATATAATAGAGACAGTAGATCTAGCTGGTCTGTCATAATATAATAGAGACAGTAGATCTAGCTGGTCTGTCATAATATAATAGAGACAGTAGATCTAGCTGGTCTGTCATAATATAATAGAGACAGTAGATCTAGCTGGTCTGTCTTAATATAACAGAGACAGTAAATCTAGCTGGTCTGTCGTAATATAATAGAGATAGTAGATCTAGCTGGTCTGTCATAATATAATAGAGACAGTATATCTAGCTGGTCTGTCATAATATAATAGAGACAGTAGATCTAGCTGGTCTGTCATAATATAACAGAGACATGAGATCTAGCTGGTCTGTTATAATATAATAGAGACAGTAGATCTAGCTGGTCTGTCATAATATAATAGAGACATAGAGACAGTAGATCTAGCTGGTTTGTCATATTATATTGGAGGCAGTAGATCTAGCTGGTCTGTCATAATATAATAGAGACAGTAGATCTAGCTGGTCTGTCATAATATAATAGAGACAGTAAATCTAGCTGGTCTGTCATAATATAATAGAGACAGTATATCTAGCTGGTCTGTCATAATATAATAGAGAAAGTAGATCTAGCTGGTCTGTCATAATATAATAGAGACAGTAGATCTAGCTGGTCTGTCATAATATAATAGAGACAGTAGATCTAGCTGGTCTGTCATAATATAATAGAGACAGTAGATCTAGCTGGTCTGTCATAATATAATAGAAACAGAGATCTAGCTGGTCTGTCATAATATAATAGAGACAGTAGATCTAGCTGGTCTGTCATAATATAATAGCGACAGGAGATCTGGCTGGTCTCTCATAATATAATAGAGACATGTAGATCTAGCTGGTCTGTCATAATATAATAGAGACATAGAGACAGTAGATCTAGCTGGTCTGTCATAATATAAAAGAGACAGTAGATCTAGCTGGTCTGTCATAATATAATAGAGACAGTAGATCTAGCTGGTCTGTCATAATATAATAGAGACAGTAAATCTAGCTGGTCTGTCATAATATAATAGAGACAGTATATCTAGCTGGTCTGTCATAATATAATAGAAACAGTAGATCTAGCTGGTCTGTCATAATATAATAGAGACATAGAGACAGTAGATCTAGCTGGTCTGTCATAATATAATAGAGACAGTAGATCTAGCTGGTCTGTCATAATATAATAGAGACAGTAGATCTAGCTGGTCTGTCATAATATAATAGAGACAGTAGATCTAGCTGGTCTGTCATAATATAATAGAGACAGTAAATCTAGCTGGTCTGTCATAATATAATAGAGACAGTAGATCTAGCTGGTCTGTCATATATTTAATAGAGACAGTAGATCTAGCTGGTCTGTCATAATATAATAGAGACAGTCGATCTAGCTGGTCTGTCATAATATAATAGAGACATAGAGACAGTAGATCTAGCTGGTTTGTCATATTATATTGGAGGCAGTAGATCTAGCTGGTCTGTCATAATATAATAGAGACAGTAGATGTAGCTGGTCTGTCATAATATAATAGAGACAGTAAATCTAGCTGGTCTGTCATAATATAAAAGATACAGTAGATCTAGCTGGTCTGTCATAATATAACAGAGACATGAGATCTAGCTGGTCTGTTATAATATAATAGAGACAGTAGATCTAGATGGTCTGTCATAATATAATAGAAACATGAGATCTAGCTGGTCTGTCATAATATAGAATAGAGACAGTAGATCTAGCTGGTCTGTCATAATTTAATAGAGACAGTAGATCTAGCTGGTCTGTCATAATATAATAGAGACATTAGATCTAGCTGGTCTGTCATAATATAATAGAGACAGTAGATCTAGCTGGTCTGTCATAATATAATAGAGACAGTAGATCTAGCTGGTCTGTCATAATATAATAGAGACATTAGATCTAGCTGGTCTGTCATAATATAATAGAGACAGTAGATCTAGCTGGTCTGTCATAATATAATAGAGACATAGAGACAGTAGATCTAGCTGGTCTGTCATATTATAATAGAGACAGTAGATCTAGCTGGTCTGTCATAATATAATAGAGACAGTAGATCTAGCTGGTCTGTCATAATATAATAGAGACAGTAGATCTAGCTGGTCTGTCATAATATAATAGAGACAGTAGATCTAGCTGGTCTGTCATAATATAATAGAGACAGTAAATCTAGCTGGTCTGTCATAATATAATAGAGACAGTAGATCTAGCTGGTCTGTCATAATATAATAGAGACAGTAAATCTAGCTGGTCTGTTATAATATAATAGAGACAGTAGATCTAGCTGGTCTGTCATAATTTAATAGAGACAGTAGATCTAGCTGGTCTGTCATAATATAATACAGCCAGTAGATCTAGCTGGTCCTTCATAATATAATAGCGACAGGAGATCTAGCTGGTCTGTCATAATATAATAGAGACAGTAGATCTAGCTGGTCTGTCATAATATAATAGAGACATAGAGACAGTAGATCTAGCTGGTTTGTCATATTATAATAGAGACAGTAGATCTAGCTGGTCTGTCATAATATAATAGAGACAGTAGATCTAGCTGGTCTGTCATAATATAATAGAGACATAGAGACAGTAGATCTAGCTGGTTTGTCATATTATAATAGAGACAGTAGATCTAGCTGGTCTGTCATAATATAATAGAGACATTAGATCTAGCTGGTCTGTCATAATATAATAGAGACAGTAGATCTAGCTGGTCTGTCATAATATAATAGAGACAGTATATCTAGCTGGTCTGTCATAATATAATAGAGACAGTAGATCTAGCTGGTCTGGCATATTACAATAGAGACATAGAGACAGTAGATCTAGCTGGTCTGTCATAATCATAATATAATAGAGACAGTAGATCTAGCTGGTCTGTCATAATATAATAGAGACAGTAGATCAGTAGATCTAGCTGGTCTGTCATAATATAATAGAGACAGTAGATCTAGCTGGTCTGTCATAATATAATATAATAGAGACAGTAGATCTAGCTGGTCTGTCATAATTTAATAGAGACATAGAGACAGTAGATCTAGCTGGTTTGTCATATTATATTGGAGGCAGCAGATCTAGCTGGTCTGTCATAATATAATAGAGAAAGTAGATCTAGCTGGTTTGTCATATTATATTGGAGGCAGCAGATCTAGCTGGTCTATCATAATATAATAGAGACAGTAGATCTAGCTGGTCTGTCATAATATAATAGAGACAGTAAATCTAGCTGGTCTGTCATATAATAATAGAGACAGTATATCTAGCTGGTCTGTCATAATATAATAGAAACAGTAGATCTAGCTGGTCTGTTATACTATAATAGAGACAGTAAATCTAGCTGGTCTGTCATAATATAATAGAAACATGAGATCTAGCTGGTCTGTCATCATAATAGAATAGAGACAGTAGATCTAGCTGGTCTGTCATAATTTAATAGAGACAGTAGATCTAGCTGGTCTGTCATAATGTAATAGAGACATGAGATCTAGCTGGTCTGTCATAATATAATAGAGCCAGTAGATCTAGCTGGTCTGTCATAATATAATAGAGACAGTAGATCTAGCTGGTCTGTCATAATATAATAGAGACATTAGATCTGTCTGGTCTGTCATAGTATAATAGAGACAGTAGATCTAGCTGGTCTGTCATAATATAATAGAGACATAGAGACAGTAGATCTAGCTGGATTGTCATATTATAATAGAGACAGTAGATCTAGCTGGTCTGTCATAATATAATAGAGACAGTAGATCTAGCTGGTCTGTCATAATATAATAGAGACAGTAGATCTAGCTGGTCTGTCATAATATAATAGAGACAGTAGATCTAGCTGGTCTGTCATAATATAATAGAGACAGTAAATCTAGCTGGTCTGTCATAATATAATAGAGACAGTAGATCGAGCTGGTCTGTCATAATATAACAGAGACAGTAAATATAGCTGGTCTGTTATAATATAATAGAGACAGTAGATCTAGCTGGTCTGTCATAATATAAAAGAGACATGTAGATCTAGCTGGTCTGTCATAATATAATAGAGACATAGAGACAGTAGATCTAGCTGGTTGTCATAATTATATTGGAGAGCAGTAGATCTAGCTGGTCTGTCATAATATAATAGAGACAGTAGATCTAGCTGGTCTGTCATAATATAATAGAGACAGTAAATCTAGCTGGTCTGTCATAATATAATAGAAACAGTAGATCTAGCTGGTCTGTTATACTATAATAGAGACAGTAGATCTAGCTGGTCTGTCATAATGTAATAGAAACATGAGATCTAGCTGGTCCGTCATAATAGAATAGAGACAGTAGATCTAGCTGGTCTCTCATAATTTAATAGAGACAGTAGATCTAGCTGGTCTGTCATAATGTAATAGAGACATGAGATCTAGCTGGTCCGTCATAATATAATAGAGCCAGTAGATCTAGCTGGTCTGTCATAATATAATAGAGACAGTAGATCTAGCTGGTCTGTCATAATATAATAGAGACATTAGATCTAGCTGGTCTGTCATAATATAATAGAGACAGTAGATCTAGCTGGTCTGTCATAATATAATAGAGACATAGAGACAGTAGATCTAGCTGGTTTGTCATATTATAATAGAGACAGTAGATCTAGCTGGTCTGTCATAATATAATAGAGACATTAGATCTAGCTGGTCTGTCATAATATAATAGAGACAGTAGATCTAGCTGGTCTGTCATAATATAATAGAGACAGTAGATCTAGCTGGTCTGTCATAATATAATAGCGACAGTAAATCTAGCTGGTCTGTCATAATATAATAGAGACAGTAGATCGAGCTGGTCTGTCATAATATAACAGAGACAGTAAATATAGCTGGTCTGTTATAATATAATAGAGACAGTAGATCTAGCTGGTCTGTCATAATATAAAAGAGAATGTAGATCTAGCTGGTCTGTCATAATATAATAGAGACATAGAGACAGTAGATCTAGCTGGTTTGTCATGTTATATTGGAGGCAGCAGATCTAGCTGGTCTGTCATAATATAATAGAGACAGTAGATCTAGCTGGTCTGTCATAATATAATAGAGACAGTAAATCTAGCTGGTCTGTCATAATATAATAGAGACAGTATATCTAGCTGGTCTGTCATAATATAATAGAAACAGTAGATATAGCTGGTCTGCCATAATATAATAGAGACATAGAGACAGTAGATCTAGCTGGATTGTCATAATATAATAGAGACATTAGATCTAGCTGGTCTGTCATAATATAATAGAAACAGTAAATCTAGCTGGTCAGTCATAATATAATAGAGACAGTACAAAACTAGCTGGTTTGTCATGTTATATTGGAGGCAGTAGATCTAGCTGGTCTGTCATAATATAATAGAGACAGTAGATCTAGCTGGTGTGTCATAATATAATAGAGACAGTAGATCGAGCTGGTCTGTCATAATATAACAGAGACAGTAAATCTAGCTGTCTGTTATAATATAATAGAGACAGTAGATCTAGCTGGTCTGTCATAATTTAATAGAGACAGTAGATCTAGCTGGTCCGTCATAATATAATAGCGACAGGAGATCTGGCTGGTCGATCATAATATAATAGAGACATAGAGACAGTAGATCTAGCTGGTTTGTCATATTATATTGGAGGCAGTAGATCTAGCTGGTCTGTCATAATATAATAGAGACAGTAGATCTAGCTGGTCAGTCATAATATAATAGAGACAGTAAATCTAGCTGGTCTGTCATAATATAATAGAGACAATATATCTAGCTGGTCTGTCATAATATAATAGAAACAGTAGATCTAGCTGGTCTGTTATACTATAATAGATACAGTAAATCTAGCTGGTCTGTCATAATGTAATAGAAACATGAGATCTAGCTGGTCCATCATAATAGAATAGAGACAGTAGATCTAGCTGGTCTCTCATAATTTAATAGAGACAGTAGATCTAGCTGGTCTGTCATAATGTAATAGAGACATGAGATCTAGCTGGTCCGTCATAATATAATAGAGCCAGTAGATCTAGCTGGTCTGTCATAATATAATAGAGACAGTAGATCTAGCTGGTCTGTCATAATATAATAGAGACATTAGATCTGTCTGGTCTGTCATAGTATAATAGAGACAGTAGATCTAGCTGGTCTGTCATAATATAATAGAGACATAGAGACAGTAGATCTAGCTGGATTGTCATATTATAATAGAGACAGTAGATCTAGCTGGTCTGTCATAATATAATAGAGACATTAGATCTATCTGGTCTGTCATAGTATAATAGAGACAGTAGATCTAGCTGGTCTGTCATAATATAATAGAGACAGTAGATCTAGCTGGTCTGTCATAATATAATAGAGACAGTAAATCTAGCTGGTCTGTCATAATATAATAGAGACAGTAGATCGAGCTGGTCTGTCATAATATAACAGAGACAGTAAATATAGCTGGTCTGTTATAATATAATAGAGACAGTAGATCTAGCTGGTCTGTCATAATTTAATAGAGACAGTAGATCTAGCTGGTCTGTCATAATATAATACAGCCAGTAGATCTAGCTGGTCCGTCATAATATAATAGCGACAGGAGATCTGGCTGGTCTCTCATAATATAATAGAAACAGTAGATATAGCTGGTCTGCCATAATATAATAGAGACATAGAGACAGTAGATCTAGCTGGATTGTCATATTATAATAGAGACAGTAGATCTAGCTGGTCTGTCATAATATAATAGAGACATTAGATCTATCTGGTCTGTCATAGTATAATAGAGACATTAGATCTAGCTGGTCTGTCATAATATAATAGAGACAGTAGATCTAGCTGGTGTGTCATAATATAATAGAGACAGTAGATCTAGCTGGTCTGTCATAATATAACAGAGACAGTAAATCTAGCTATCTGTTATAATATACTAGAGACAGTAGATCTAAATCAAATCAAATCAAATCAAATTTTATTTGTCACATACACATGGTTAGCAGATGTTAATGCGAGTGTAGCGAAATGCTTGTGCTTCTAGTTCCGACAATGCAGTAATAACGAGCAAGTAATCTAACTAACAATTCCAAAAAAAACTACTGTCATACACAGTGTAAGGGGATAAAGAATATGTACATAAGGTCTGTCATATGAATGAGTGATGGTACAGAGCAGCATAGGCAAGATACAGTAGATGATATCTACAGTATATACATATGAGATAAGTATGTAAACCAAGTGGCATAGTTAAAGTGGCTAGTGATACATGTATTACATAAGGATGCAGTCGATGATATAGAGTACAGTATCAACGTATGCATATGAGATGAACATGAATGTAGGGTAAGTAACATTATATAAGGTAGCATTGTTTAAAGTGGCTAGTGATATATTTACATCATTTCCCATCAATTCCCATGATTAAAGTGGCTGGAGTAGAGTCAGTGTCATTGACAGTGTGTTGGCAGTAGCCACTAATGTTAGTGGTGGCTGTTTAACAGTCTGATGGCCTTGAGATAGAAGCTGTTTTTCAGTCTATAATAGAGTCCCAGCTTTGATGCACCTGGTCTGTCATTCTGGATGGCAACGGGGTGAACAGGCAGTGGCTCGGGTGGTTGATGTCCTTGATGATCTTTATGGCCTTCCTGTCTGCATCGGGTGGTGTAGGTGTCCTGGAGGGCAGGTAGTTTGCCCCCGGTGATGCGTTGTCATACCTCACTACCCTCTGAGAGAGCCTACGGTCTGAGGGCGGTGGTCTGCCATACCAGGCGGTGATACAGCCCGCCAGGATGCTCTCGATTGTGCATCTGTAGAAGTTTGTGAGTGCTTTTGGTGACAAGCCGAATTTCTTCAGCCTCCTGAGGTTGAAGAGACGCTGCTGCGCCTTCCTCACGATGCTGTCTGTGTGAGTGGACCAATTCAGTTTGTCTGTGATGTGTATGCCGAGGAACTTAAAACTTGCTACCCTCTCCACTACTGTTCCATCGATGTGGATGGGGGTGTCCCTCTGCTGTTTAATGAAGTCCACAATCATCTCCTTAGTTTTGTTGACGTTGAGTGTGAGGTTATTTTCCTGACACCACACTCTAGGGCCCTCACCTCCTCCCTAATAGGCCGTCTCGTCTGTTGTTGGTAATCAAGCCTACCACTGTTGTGTCGTCCGCAAACTTGATGATTGAGTTGGAGGCGTGCATGGCCACGCTGGTCTGGGTGAACAGGGAGTACAGGAGAGGGCTCAGAACGCACCCTAGTGGGGCCCCAGTGTTGAGGATCAGCGGGGAGGAGATGTTGTTGCCTACCCTCACCACCTGGGGGTGGCCCGTCAGGAAGTAGTACCAGTAGTTGCACAGGGGGGGTCGAGACCCAGGGTCTCGAGCTTGATACGAGCTTGGAGGGTACTATGGTGTTGAATGCCGAGCTGTAGTCGATGAACAGCATTCTCACATAGGTATTCCTCTTGTCCAGATGGGTTAGGGCAGTGTGCAGTGTGGTTGAGATTGCATGGTCTGTGGACCTATTTGGAGACAGTAAGCAAATTGGAGTGGGTCAAGGGTGTCATAAGGTATAATGGTCAGTTCTAGCTGGTCTCTCAAATACTTCATGATGACGGATGTGAGTGCTAATATAATAGCGGTAGTCGCTTAGTCAGTTATTAGCTTTCTTGGGAACAGGAACAATGGTGGCCTCTTGAAGCATGTGAACAGCAGACTGGTATAGGGTTGATTGAATATGTCCGTAAACACACTGGCCAGCTGGTCTGCGCATGCTCTGAGGGCGCGGCTGGGGATGCCGTAGCTGGGCCTGCAGCCTTGCGAGGGTTACACGTTTAAATGTCTTACTCACTGGCTGCAGTGAAGGAGAGACCGGTCTGTCATGTTTCCGTTGCAGGCCGTGTCAGTGGCACTGTATTGTCCTCAAAGCGGGCAAAAATAGTTATTTAGTCTGCCTGGGAGCAAGACATCCTGGTCCGTGACTGGGCTGGGTTTCTTCCTGTAGTCCGTGATTGACTGTAGACCCTGCCACATACCTCTTGTGTCTGAGCCGTTGAATTGAGATTCTACTTTGTCTCTGTACTGGCGCTTAGCTTGTTTGATAGCCTTGCGGAGGGAATAGCTGCACTGTTTGTATTCAGCCATGTTACCAGACACCTTGCCCTGATTAAAAGCAGTGGTTCGTGCTGGTCTCAGTTTCAACGAATGCTGCCATCAATCCACGGTTTCTGGTTAGGGAATGTTTTAATCGTTGCTAATATAATAGAACGACATCTTCAACGCACGTCTAATGAACTCGCACACCGTATCAGCGTATTCGTTAATGTTGTTGTCTGACGCAATACGAAACATCTCCCAGTCCACGTGATGGAAGCAGTCTTGGTCTGTGGAGTCAGCTTGGTCGGACCAGCGTTGGACAGACCTCTAGCGTGGGAGCCTCTTGTTTTAGTTTAATCTGTAGGCAGGGATCAACAAAATGGAGTCGTGGTCAGCTTTTAATAGGGGGTAGATCAGGGCCTTATATGCGTAATATAAGTTAGAGTAACAATGATCCAGGGTCTTTCCACCCCTGGTCTGCGCAATATATGCTGATAAAATTTAGGAGTCTTGTTTTCAGATTAGCTTGTTAAAATCCCCAGCTAAATGAATGCAGCCTCCGGATAAATCTTTCCAGTTTGCAGAGAGTTAAATAAAGTTCGTTCTGTCAGAGCCATCGATGTGTCTGCTTGGGGGATATATACGGCTGTGATTATAATCGAAGAGAATTCTCTTGGTAGATAATCTAGCTGGTCTACATTTGATTGTGAGGAATTCTAAATCAGGTGAACAGAAGGATTTGAGTTCCTGTATGTTTCTTTCAACACACCATGTCACGTTGGCCATAAGACAATAGCCCCCGCCCCTCTTCTTACCAGAAAGATGTTCGTTTCTGTCGGCGCGATGCGTGGAGAAACCCGCTGGCTGCACCGCTTCGGATTGCGTCTCTCCAGTTAGCCATGTTTCCGTGAAGCAGAGAACGTTACAGTCTCTGATGTCCCTCTGGAATGCTACCCTATCTAGCTGGTCTGTCATAATTTAATAGAGACAGTAGATCTAGCTGGTCTGTCATAATGTAATAGAGACATGAGATCTAGCTGGTCCGTCATAATATAATAGAGCCAGTAGATCTAGCTGGTCCGTCATAATATAATAGAGCCAGTAGATCTAGCTGGTCCGTCATAATATAATAGTGACAGGAGATCTGGCTGGTCTCTCATAATATAATAGAGACAGTAGATCTAGCTGGTCTGTCATAATATAATAGAGACAGTAGATCTAGCTGGTGTGTCATAATATAATAGAGACAGTAGATCTAGCTGGTCTGTCATAATTTAATAGAGACAGTAGATCTAGCTGGTCTGTCATAATGTAATAGAGACAGTAGATCTAGCTGGTCTGTCATAATAGAATAGAGACAGTAGATCTAGCTGGTCTCTCATAATTTAATAGAGACAGTAGATCTAGCTGGTCTGTCATAATGTAATAGAGACATGAGATCTAGCTGGTCCGTCATAATATAATAGAGCCAGTAGATCTAGCTGGTCCGTCATAATATAATAGCGACAGGAGATCTGGCTGGTCTCTCATAATATAATAGAGACAGTAGATCTAGCTGGTCTGTCATAATATAATAGAGACATAGAGACAGTAGATCTAGCTGGTTTGTCATATTATATTGGAGGCAGCAGATCTAGCTGGTCTGTGATAATATAATAGAGAAAGTAGATCTAGCTGGTCTGTCATAATATAATAGAGACAGTAAATCTAACTGGTCTGTCATAATATAATAGAGACAGTAGATCGAGCTGGTCTGTCATAATATAACAGAGACAGTAAATCTAGCTGGTCTGTTATAATATAATAGAGACAGTAGATCTAGCTGGTCTGTCATAATATAATAGAGACAGTAGATCTAGCTGGTCTGTCATAATATAAAACAGCCAGTAGATCTAGCTGGTCCGTCATAATATAATAGCGACAGGAGATCTGGCTGGTCTCTCATAATATAATAGAGACAGTAAATCTAGCTGGTCTGTCATAATATAATAGAGACAGTATATCTAGCTGGTCTGTCATAATATAATAGAAACAGTAGATCTAGCTGGTCTGTTATACTATAGTAGATACAGTAAATCTAGCCGGTCTGTTATAATATAATAGAGACAGTAGATCTAGCTGGTCTGTCATAATTTAATAGAGACAGTAGATCTAGCTGGTCTGTCATAATGTAATAGAAACATGAGATCTAGCTGGTCCGTCATAATAGAATAGAGACAGTAGATCTAGCTGGTCTCTCATAATTTAATAGAGACAGTAGATCTAGCTGGTCTGTCATAATGTAATAGAGACATGAGATCTAGCTGGTCCGTCATAATATAATAGAGCCAGTAGATCTAGCTGGTCCGTCATAATATAATAGCGACAGGAGATCTGGCTGGTCTCTCATAATATAATAGAGACAGTAGATCTAGCTGGTCTGTCATAATATAATAGAGACATAGAGACAGTAGATCTAGCTGGTTTGTCATATTATATTGGAGGCAGTAGATCTAGCTGGTCTGTCATAATATAATAGAGACAGTAGATCTAGCTGGTCTGTCATAATATAATAGAGACAGTAAATCTAGCTGGTCTGTCATAATATAATAGAGACAGTATATCTAGCTGGTCTGTCATAATATAATAGAAACAGTAGATATAGCTGGTCTGCCATAATATAATAGAGACATAGAGACAGTAGATCTAGCTGGATTGTCATATTATAATAGAGACAGTAGATCTAGCTGGTCTGTCATAATATTTTTTTAGACATTAGATCTAGCTGGTCTGTCATACCAGGTAGGCTAGATCTGAGAACATAGTTCTGGTCATTTACAACTGATCTAGCTGGTCTGTCATAATATAATAGAGACAGTGTGAGCATCTAGCTGAGTCTGTCATATAAACAATTAACAGTCAATACAGTAGAAAACAAGCTGGTCTGTCATAATATAATAGCAAAAGGCATAGGAGGTAGCTGGTCTGTCATAATTAATAGAGACAGTAGATCTAGCTGGTCTGTCAGATTAACACTGGAGACAGTAGATCTAGCTGGTCTGTACATAGATATAATGGAAAAGAGATCTAGCTGGTCTGTCATAATAAATAGAGACAGTATGGGGGTCTGTCATAATATAATAGAGACAGTAGATCTAAATGGTCTGTCATAATATAATAGAGTACAGCTGGATCTTAGCTGCTGATAGTCTGTCATAATATAATAGAGACAGTAAATCTAGCTGGTCTGTCATAATATAATAGAGACAGTCACAGCAGCAGAGTACTGGAGAAAGAGACAGTAGATCTAGCTGGTCTGTCATTATAATAGAGACATCAGCTGGTCTGTCATAATATAATGGAGAGACAGTAGATCTAGCTGGTCTGTCATATTTAATAGAGACAGTAGAAGCTGGTCTGTCAGAATATAATAGGCGAGACAGTAGATCTAGCTGGTCTTGTCATATGATAATAGAGCAGTAGATCTAGCTGGTCTGTCATAATATAATAGAGACAGTAGATCTAGCTGGTCTGTCATAATAGCAAGTCTGTCATATAAGGTGGTCTAGTGACAAATACGGATAGGACAGTAGATCTAGCTGGTCTGTCATAATTTAATAGAGACAGTAGATCTTGGAAGCCATAGTAGATGAGATCTAGCTGGTCATAATAGAATAGAGACAGTAGATCTAGCTGGTCTGTCATAATTTAATAGAGACAGTAGATCTAGCTGGTCTGTCATAATAATAGAGACATTACATCTACTGGTCTGATTTGATCTTTTAGATCTAGCTGGTCTGTCATAATATAATAGAGACAGGAGATCTGCTGTCTAGCCATAATATAATAGACACAGTAGGTACTGGTCTGTCATAGATATAATAGAGATATAGAGACAGTAGATCTAGCTGGTCTGTCATAATCAATAGAGATAGTAGATCTAGCTGGTCTGTCATAATAGAATAGAGACAGTAAATCTAGCTCATCTGTCATAATATAATAGAGACAGTAGATCGAGCTGGTCTGTCATAATATAATAGAGACAGAAGATATAGCTGGTCTGTAATAATATAATAGAGACAGTAGATCTAGCTGGTCTGTCATAATATAATAGAGACAGTAAATCTAGCTGGTCTGTCATAATATAATAGAGACAGTAGATCTAGCTGGTCTGTCATAATATAATAGAGACAGTAGATCTAGCTGGTCTGTCATAATATAATAGAGACATAGAGACAGTATATCTAGCTGGTCTGTCATAATATAATAGAGACAGTAGATCTAGCTGGTCTGTCATAATATAATAGAGACATAGAGACAGTACATCTAGCTGGTCTGTCATAATATAATAGAGACAGTAGATCTAGCTGGTCTGTCATAATATAATAGAGACAGTATATCTAGCTGGTCTGTCATAATATAATAGAGACAGTAGATCTAGCTGGTCTGTCATAAAATAATAGAGACATAGAGACAGTAGATCTACCTGGTCTGTCATAATATAATACAGACAGTAGATCTAGCTGGTCTGTCATAATATAATAGAGACAGTAGATCTAGCTGGTCTGTCATAATATAATAGAGACAGTAGATCTAGCTGGTCTGTCATAATATAATAGAGACAGTAGATCTAGCTGGTCTGTCATAATATAATAGAGACAGTAGATCTAGCTGGTCTGTCATAATATAATAGAGCCAGTAGATCTAGCTGGTCCGTCATAATATAATAGTGACAGGAGATCTGGCTGGTCTCTCATAATATAATAGAGACAGTAGATCTAGCTGGTCTGTCATAATTAATAATAGAGACATAATATAATAGAGACAGTAGATCTAGCTGGTTTGTCATATTATATTGGAGGCAGTAGATCTAGCTGGTCTGTCATAATATAATAGAGACAGTAGATCTAGCTGGTCTGTCATAATATAATAGAGACAGTAAATCTAGCTGGTCTGTCATAATATAATAGAGACAGTATATCTAGCTGGTCTGTCATAATATAATAGAAACAGTAGATCTAGCTGGTCTGTTATACTATAGTAGATACAGTAAATCTAGCCGGTCTGTTATAATATAATAGAGACAGTAGATCTAGCTGGTCTGTCATAATTTAATAGAGACAGTAGATCTAGCTGGTATTTCATAATGTAATAGAAACATGAGATCTAGCTGGTCCGTCATAATAGAATAGAGACAGTAGATCTAGCTGGTCTCTCATAATTTAATAGAGACAGTAGATCTAGCTGGTGTGTCATAATATAATAGAGACAGTAGATCTAGCTGGTCTGTCATATTGTATTGGAGGCAGCAGATCTAGCTGGTCTGTCATAAAATAATAGAGACAGTAGATCTAGCTGGTCTGTCATAATATAACACAGACAGTAAATCTAGCTGGTCTGTTATAATATAATAGAGACAGTAGATCGAGCTCGTCTGTCATAATATAACAGAGACAGTAAATCTAGCTGGTCTGTCATAATATAACAGAGACAGTAAATCTAGCTGGTCTGTTATAATATAATAGAGACAGTAGATCTAGCTGGTCTGTCATAATTTAATAGAGACAGTAGATCTAGCTGGTCTGTCATAATATAATAGAGACATAGAGACAGTAGATCTAGCTGGTTTGTCATATTATATTGGAGGCAGTAGATCTAGCTGGTCTGTCATAATATAATAGAGACAGTAGATCTAGCTGGTCTGTCATAATATAATAGAGACAGTAGATCTAGCTGGTCTGTCATAATATAATAGAGACAGTAGATCTAGCTGGTCTGTCATAATATAATAGAGACAGTAGATCTAGCTGGTCTGTCATAATATAATAGAGACAGTAGATCTAGCTGGTCTGTCATAATTTAATAGAGACAGTAGATCTAGCTGGTCTGTCATAATGTAATAGAAACATGAGATCTAGCTGGTCCGTCATAATAGAATAGAGACAGTAGATCTAGCTGGTCTCTCATAATTTAATAGAGACAGTAGATCTAGCTGGTCTGTCATAATGTAATAGAGACATGAGATCTAGCTGGTCCGTCATAATATAATAGAGCCAGTAGATCTAGCTGGTCCGTCATAATATAATAGCGACAGGAGATCTGGCTGGTCTCTCATAATATAATAGAGACAGTAGATCTAGATGGTCTGTCATAATATAATAGAGACATAGAGACATTACATCTAGCTGGTCTGTCATAATATAATAGAGACATTAGATCTAGCTGGTCTGTCATAATATAATAGAGACAGGAGATCTGGCTAGTCTCTCATAATATAATAGAGACAGTAGACGTAGCTGGTCTGTCATAAAATAATAGAGATATAGAGGCAGTAGATCTAGCTGGTCTGTCATAATATAATAGAGACAGTAGATCTAGCTGGTCTGTCATAATATAATAGAGACAGTAGATCTAGCTGGTGTGTCATAATATAATAGAGACAGTAGATCTAGCTGGTCTGTCATAATATAATAGAGACAGTAGATCTAGCTGGTCTGTCATAATATAATAGAGACAGTAGATCGAGCTGGTCTGTCATAATATAACAGAGACAGTAAATCTAGCTGTCTGTTATAATATAATAGAGACAGTAGATCTAGCTGGTCTGTCATAATTTAATAGAGACAGTAGATCTAGCTGGTCTGTCATAATGTAATAGAGACATGAGATCTAGCTGGTCCGTCATAATATAATAGAGCCAGTAGATCTAGCTGGTCCGTCATAATATAATAGTGACAGGAGATCTGGCTGGTCTCTCATAATATAATAGAGACAGTAGATCTAGCTGGTCTGTCATAATATAATAGAGCCAGTAGATCTAGCTGGTCCGTCATAATATAATAGAGCCAGTAGATCTAGCTGGTCCGTCATAATATAATAGTGACAGGAGATCTGGCTGGTCTCTCATAATATAATAGAGACAGTAGATCTAGCTGGTCTGTCATAATATAATAGAGACATAGAGACAGTAGATCTAGCTGGTTTGTCATATTATATTGGAGGCAGTAGATCTAGCTGGTTTGTCATATTATATTGGAGGCAGTAGATCTAGCTGGTCTGTCATAATATAATAGAGACAGTAGATCTAGCTGGTCTGTCATAATATAATAGAGACTGTAAATCTAGCTGGTCTGTCATAATATAATAGAGAGACAGTATATCTAGATGGTCTGTCATAATATAATAGAAACAGTAGGTCTAGCTGGTCTGTTATAATATAATAGAGACAGTAGATCTAGCTGGTCTGTCATAATTTAATAGAGACAGTAGATCTAGCTGGTCTGTCATAATGTAATAGAAACATGAGATCTAGCTGGTCCGTCATAATAGAATAGAGACAGTAGATCTAGCTGGTCTCTCATAATTTAATAGAGACAGTAGATCTAGCTGGTCTGTCATAATGTAATAGAGACATGAGATCTAGCTGGTCTGTCATAATATAATAGAGCCAGTAGATCTAGCTGGTCCGTCATAATATAATAGCGACAGGAGATCTGGCTGGTCTCTCATAATATAATAGAGACAGTAGATCTAGATGGTCTGTCATAATATAATAGAGACATAGAGACAGTATATCTAGCTGGTCTGTCATAATATAATAGAAACAGTAGATCTAGCTGGTCTGTTATACTATAATAGATACAGTATATCTAGCTGGTCTCTCATAATATAATAGAGACAGTAGATCTAGCTGGTCTGTCATAAAATAATAGAGACATAGAGACATTACATCTAGCTGGTCTGTCATAATATAATAGAGACATTAGATCTAGCTGGTCTGTCATAATATAATAGAGACAGGAGATCTGGCTAGTCTCTCATAATATAATAGAGACAGTAGATCTAGCTGGTCCGTCATAATATAATAGTGACAGGAGATCTGGCTGGTCTCTCATAATATAATAGAGACAGTAGATCTAGCTGGTCTGTCATAATATAATAGAGCCAGTAGATCTAGCTGGTCCGTCATAATATAATAGTGACAGGAGATCTGGCTGGTCTCTCATAATATAATAGAGACAGTAGATCTAGCTGGTCTGTCATAATTTAATAGAGACATAGAGACAGTAGATCTAGCTGGTTTGTCATATTATATTGGAGGCAGTAGATCTAGCTGCTCTGTCATAATATAATAGAGACAGTAGATCTAGCTGGTCTGTCATAATATAATAGAGACAGTAAATCTAGCTGGTCTGTCATAATATAATAGAGACAGTATATCTAGCTGGTCTGTCCTAATATAATAGAAACAGTAGATCTAGCTGGTCTGTTATACTATAATAGATACAGTAAATCTAGCTGGTCTGTTATAATATAATAGAGACAGTAGATCTAGCTGGTCTGTCATAATTTAATAGAGACAGTAGATCTAGCTGGTATTTCATAATGTAATAGAAACATGAGATCTAGCTGGTCCGTCATAATAGAATAGAGACAGTAGATCTAGCTGGTCTCTCATAATTTAATAGAGACAGTGGATCTAGCTGGTGTGTCATAATATAATAGAGACAGTAGATCTAGCTGGTCTGTCATATTGTATTGGAGGCAGCAGATCTAGCTGGTCTGTCATAATATAATAGAGACAGTAGATCTAGCTGGTCTGTCATAATATAACACAGACAGTAAATCTAGCTGGTCTGTTATAATATAATAGAGACAGTAGATCGAGCTCGTCTGTCATAATATAACAGAGACAGTAAATCTAGCTGGTCTGTCATAATATAACAGAGACAGTAAATCTAGCTGGTCTGTTATAATATAATGGAGACAGTAGATCTAGCTGGTCTGTCATAATTTAATAGAGCCAGTAGATCTAGCTGGTCCGTCATAATATAATAGAGACATAGAGACAGTAGATCTAGCTGGTTTGTCATATTATATTGGAGGCAGCAGATCTAGCTGGTCTGTCATAATTTTATAGAGACAGCAGATCTAGCTGGTCTGTCATAATATAATAGAGACAGTAAATCTAGCTGGTCTCTCATAATATAATAGAGACAGTATATCTAGCTGGTCTGTCATAATATAATAGAAACAGTAGATCTAGCTGGTCTGTTATACTATAATAGATACAGTATATCTAGCTGGTCTCTCATAATATAATAGAGACAGTAGATCTAGCTGGTCTGTCATAATATAATGGAGACATGGAGACAGTAGATCTAGTTTTTTGTCATATTATATTGGAGGCAGTAGATCTAGCTTGTCTGTCATAATATAATAGTGACAGGAGATCTGGCTGGTCTCTCATAATATAATAGAGACAGTAGACCTAGCTGGTCTGTCATAATATAATGGAGACATGGAGACAGTAGATCTAGCTGGTTTGTCATATTATATTAGAGGCAGTAGATCTAGCTGGTCTATCATAATATAATAGAGACAGTAGATCTAGCTGGTCTGTCATAATATAATAGAGACAGTAAATCTAACTGGTCTGTCATAATATAATAGAGACAGTGTATCTAGCGGTCTGTCATAATATAATAGAAACAGTAGATATAGCTGGTCTGCCATAATATAATGGAGACATAGAGACAGTAGATCTAGCTGGATTGTCATATTATAATAGAGACAGTAGATCTAGCTGGTCTGTCATAATATAAAAGAGACAGTATATCTAGCTGGTCTGTCATAATATGAAAGAGACAGTAGATCTAGCTGGTCTGTCATAATATAATATAGACAGTAGATCTAGCTGGTCTGTCATAATATAATAGAGACAGTAGATCTAGCTGGTCTGTCATAATATAACAGAGACATGAGATCTAGCTGGTCTGTTATAATATAATAGAGACAGTAGATCTAGCTGGTCTGTCATAATATAATAGAGACAGTAGATCTAGCTGGTCTGTCATAATATAACAGAGACAGTAGATCTAGCTGGTCTGTCATAATATAATAGAGACAGTAGATCTAGCTGGTCTGTCATAATATAACAGAGACATGAGATCTAGCTGGTCCATCATATTATAATAGAGACAGTAGATCTAGCTGGTCTCTCATAATATAATAGAGACAGTAGATCTAGCTGGTCTCTCATAATATAATAGAGACAGTAGATCTAGCTGGTCTCTCATAATATAATAGAGACAGTAGATCTAGCTGGTCTGTCATAATATAATAGAGACAGTAGATCTAGCGGGTCTGTCATAATATAATAGAGACATTAGATCTAGCTGGTCCGTCATAACATAACAGAGACAGTAGATCTAGGTGGTCTGTCATAATATAATAGAGACAGTAGATCTAGCTTGTCTCTCATAATATAATAGAGACAGTAGATCTAGCTGGTCTGTCATATTATAATAGAGACAATAGATCTAGCTGGTCTGTCATAATATAATAGAGACATAGAGACAGTAGATCTAGCTGGTTTGTCAAGATTAGATTGTAGGATCGCCGGGGTGTTAAGCATGTCTCAGTTTAGGTCACCTAGCAGCACGAGCTCAGAAGATTGATGGGGAGCAATTAATTTACGTTGTGCAGGGTACAGCTGGGGGCAGAGGGTGGTCTATAGCAAGCGGCAACGGTGAGAGACTTGTTTCTGGAAAGGTGAATTTTTAGATGTAGAAGCTCAAATTATTTTGGTACAGACCTGGATAGTAAGACAGAACTCTGCAGACTATCTCTGCAGTAGATTGCAACACCTCCCCCTTTGGCAGTTCTATCTTGGAGGAAAATGTTATAGTTAGGGATGGAAATTTCAGGGTTTTTGGTGGTTTTCCTAAGCCAGGATTCAGACACAGCTAAGACATCCGGGTTGGCAGAATGTGCTAAAGCAGTGAATAAAGCAAACTTAGGGAGTAGGCTTATAATGTTAACATGCATGAAACCAAGGCTTTTACAGTTACAGAAGTCAACAAATGAGAGCACCTGGGGAGTAGGAGTGGAGCTAGGCACTGCAAGTCCTGGATTAACCTCTACATCACCAGAAGAACAGAGGAGAAGTAGGATAAGGGTACGGCTAAAGGCTATAAGAACTGGCCGTCTGGCACGTTCGGAACAGAGAGTAAATGGAGCAGGTTTCTGGGCACGATAGCATAGATTCAAGGCATAATGTACATACAAAGGTATGGTAGAATGTGAGTACATTGGAGGTAAACCTAGGCATTGAGTAATGATGAGAGAGATATAGTCTCGAGAGATGTTTAAACCAGGTGATGTCAGGCATGGGTCCCCAGATCCTCAAAAAGTTCTACAGCTGCACCAAATCTTGGACCAAAAGGCTCCTTAACAGCTTCTACCCCCAAGCTATAAGACAGCTGAACACTTCATAAAATCGCCACCGAACAATTACATTGAACCCCCTCCCCCCTCCATTTTGTACACTGCTGCTACTCGATGTTGGTTGGTTACCTATGCATATTAATTTCACCCACACCTACATGTACAGATTACCTCAACTAGCCTGTACCCCCGCACACTGACTCGGTACCGGTGCCTCCTGTATATAGCCTCGTTATTGTTATTGTGTTACTTTTTATATTAGTGTAATTGATAAATATTTTCTTCTTCTTGAACTGCACTGTTGGTTAAGGGATTGTAAGTAAGCATTTCATGGTAAAGTCTATTTTGCGCATGTGACAAATAAAGTTTGATTTGAGTTGATTTGAGAGTGATTTGATTCTTGAAGTCTGAGAACTCGAGGACCTTTCAGAATGAGAACATAGCAACTGATTGTCATCTGTTGATATTAGTATAAATGGTATAATGGTTAATGAAAACTACACTAGATTTAATGAAAATGACCTCTATGTATGAAAACCCTTCATTGTTCCCCTACTTGATTAATTTGGATAGGATAACCAAATTAATTACAATATTTTATGAAAACAGGTCGCTGGCTAGTTAACATTAACATTAAGGAAGTGCTTATTTCCAGTGTGTTAGTGATTCCAAATTGTGATCAGAATAACCCCTCATTGTGCTTCTTGTGTTTCCCTGCCAGCTGCTGTCGGGGGACACCGACTCGATGCCAAAAACTTCGGAACTTAAGAACTCAGATACCTGTGTCAACACCTCTTACCAACTAGCCAGCTAGCTAGCTAGGTTGCAATGGACCCTGCTTTGCCTGGAATAGCTAACACATGATTCCAGCGCTGTAGAAGCTGTGTTTATTATGCTCTTGTCCAGGACAATATTGGCAATCCAGAGTTCCAATGAGGCAATTGTTTGCAAACGGAGGATTACATGAATGAGGTGGCTATGCTTAACAAACAGATCTCAATTCGGTGCAAACTTATGGGGAAAACGCAAATTGGAACTGATTGGGTTACTACTTGACACCAAGAAGTGGCCCACAATATCTGGCCCCGGCAGTCCTACAATCTAAGCTAGATGCCCTCAATCTCACACAAATCATCAAGGAACCCACCAGGTACAACCCTAAATCCGTAAACATGGGGACCCTCATAGATATCATCCTGACCAACTTGCCCTCCAAATACACCTCTGCTGTTTTCAATCAGGATCTCAGCGATCACTGCCTCATTTCCTGCATCCGCTATGGGTCCGCGGTCAAACGACCACCCCTGATCACTGTCAAACGCTCCCTAAAACAATCGACCTGGCCGGGGTATCCTGGAAGGACATTGACCTCATCCTGTCAGTAGAGGATCCCTGGTTGTTCTTTAAAAGTAATTTCCTCTCCATTTTAAATAAGCATGCCCCTTTCAAAAAATGTTGAACTAAGGACAGATATAGCCCTTGATTCACTCCAAAGCCTCCTGCCCTTGACCTGCACAAAAACATCCTGTGGCAGACTGCAGTAGCATTGAATAGTCCACGCAATATGCAACTGTTCAGGGAATTCAGGAACCAATACACGCAGTCAGTCAGGAAAGCAAAGGCTAGCTTTTTCAAACAGAAATTTGCATCCTGTAGCTCTAACTCCAAAACGTTTTGGGACACTGTAAAGTCCATGGAGAACAAGAGCACCTCCTCCCAGCTGCCCACTGCTCTGAGGCTAGGTAACACGGTCACCACCGATAAATCCATGATAATCGTAAATTTCAATAAGCATTTCTCTACGGCTGGCCATGCTTTCCTCCTGGCTACCACAACCCTGGCCAAAAGCTCCGCCACACCCCGCAGCAACTTGCCCAAGCCTCCCAGCTTCTCCTTCACCCAAATCCAGATTGCAGATGTTCTAGAGCTGCAAAACCTGGACCAAAGAGCTGCAAAACCTGGACCAGTACAAATCAGCTGGGCTAGACAATCTGGACCCTCTATTTCTAAAATTATCTGCCGCCATTGTTGCAACCCTTATAAACCAGTCTGTTCAACCTCTCTTTCGTATCGTCCGAGATCCCTAAAGGTTGGAAAGCTGCCGCGGTCATCCTCCTCTTCAAAGGGGGTGACACTCTAGACCAAAACTGTTATAGACCTACATCCATCCTGCCCTGCCTTTCTAAAGTCTCTCTAAAGTCTTTGAAGGCCAAGTAAATGAACAGATCACTGACCATTTTGATTCCCACCGTACCTTCTCCGCTGTGCAATCCGGTTTCCGAGCTGGTCACGGGTGCACCTCAGCCACTCTCAAGGTACTAAACGATATCATAACCACCATCGATAAAAAACAGTACTGTGCAGCCATCTTCATCGACCTGGCCAAGGATTTCGACTCTGTCAATCACCGTATTCTTATCGGCAGACTCAATAGCCTTGGTTTCTCAAATGACTGCCTCGCCTGGTTCACCAACTACTTTGCAGACAGAGTTCAGTGTGTCAAATCAGAGGGTCTGTTGTCCGGAACACTGCCAGTCTCTATGGGGTACCACAGGGTTCACTTCTAGGGCCGACTCTTTTCTCTGTATATCTGTGTATATCAATGATGTCGCTCTTGCTGCGGTGAATCCCTGATCCACCTCTACACAGACGACACCATTCTGTATAATTCGGGCCCTTCTTTGGACACTGTGTTAACTAACCTCCAAACGAGCTTCAATGCCATACAACACTCCTTCCGTGGCCTCCAACTGCTCTTAAATGCTAGTAAAACCAAATGCATGCCCTTCAACCGTTCGCTGCCTGCACCCTCCTGCCCGACTAGCATCACTACTCTGGACAGTTTTACAAATACCTAGGTGTCTGGCTAGATTGTAAACTCTCCTTCCAGACTCATATTAAACATCTCCAATCCAAAATCCAATCTAGAATCGGATTTCCATTTAGCAACAAAGCCTCCTTCACTCACGTCGGCAAACTTACCCTTGTAAAACTGACTATCCCACCGATCCTCGATTTCGGAGATGTCATCTTCAAAATAGCTTCCAATACTCTACTCAGCAAACTGGATGCAGTCTATCACGGTTGTCACGCCCTGGTCTTAGTATTTTGTGTTTTCTTTATTTATTTGGTCAGGCCAGGGTGTGACATGGGTTTATTTTGTGTTGTGTTTATGTATGGGGGTTTTTCGTAGGTTTTGGGATTGTGGCTTAGTGGGGTTTTCTAGCATAGTCTATGGTTGCCTGAGGCGGTTCTCAATCAGAGGCAGGTGATTCTCGTTGTCTCTGATTGGGAACCATATTTAGGCAGCCATATTCTTTGAGTGTTTCGTGGGTGATTGTTCATGTCTCTGTGTTAGTTTGCACAAGTTTAGGTTGTTTCGGTTTTCACGTTACGTTTATTGTTTTTGTATTGTTCGCGTATCGTCTTCATTAAAGATGTATCGAATTAACCACGCTGCATTTTGGTCCGACTCTCTTTCACCCGAAGAAAACCGTAACAGAATCACCCACCACAACAGGACCAAGCAGCGTGGTGGCAGGCAGCGGCAGCAGGAGAAACAAAGTTTGGAATATACGACTTGGGAGGAAATAGACTGGTGGGCGGTCGACCCAGAGAGAGTGACGGAGCCCGCCTGGGATACGCTGGAGCAGTGCGAAGAGGGTTATAGGAGAATGGAGTTGAAGAGGCGATACGAGGGAACACGGTTTGCAAGGAAGCCCGAGAGTCAGCCCCAAAAATTTCTTGGGGGGGCTCAGGGAGAGTGTGACAGGGTCAGGGTTCAGACCTGAGCCAACTCCCCTGTTTATCGTGAGGAGCAGCGATCACAGGACTTCTGGACTTGGGAGGAGATATTGGACGGAAAAGGACCCTGGGCACAGCCTGGAGAATATCGCCGCCCAAAGAAGAACTGGAGGCGGCGAAAGCGGAGAGGCGCTGGTATGAAGAGGCAGCATGGCGACGCGGATGGAAGCCCGAGAGTCAGCCCCAAAAATATATTGGGGGGGGGCTCACAGGGAGTATGGCTACGCCAGGTAGGAGACCTGCGCAAACTTCCTGTGCTTACCGGGGGGCTAAAGAGACCGGGCAGGCACTGTGTTATGCTGTGGAGCGCACGGTGTCTCCAGTGCGGGTGCATAGCCCGGTGCGGTACATACCAGCTCCTCGTATTGGCCGGGCTAGAGTGGGCATCGAGCCAGGTAAGGTTGGGCAGGCTCGGTGCTCAAGAGCTCCAGTGCGCCTGCACGGTCCGGTCTATCCAGTGCCACCTCCACATACCAGTCCTCCGGTGGCAGCTCCCCGCACCAAGCTTCCTGTGCGTGTTCTCGGCCCAGTACCACCAGTGCCAGCACCACGCACCAGGCCTTCAGTGCGCCTCGCCTGTTTAGCACTGTCAGAGCCTTCCTCCTCTCCAGCGCTGCTGGAGTCTCCCGCTTGTTTAGCGCTGTCAGAGCCTTCCTCTCCAGCGCTGCCGGAGTCTCCCGCCTGTTTAGCGCTGCCAGAGCCTTCCTCCTCTCCAGCGCTGCCGGAGTCTCCTGCCTGTTCAGCACAGCCAGAGCTGCCAGTCTGCATGGAGCAGCCAGAGCTGCCAGTCTGCATGGAGCAGCCAGAGCTGCCAGTCTGCATGGAGCGGCCGGAGCTGCCAGTCTGCATGGAGCAGCCGGAGCTGCCAGTCTGCATGGAGCAGCCGGAGCTGCCAGTCTGCATGGATCAGCCAGAGCTGTCAGGATGCATGGAGCAGCCAGAGCAGCTAGAGCCGTCAGTCAGCCAGGATCCGCCAGTCTGCCATGATCTTCCAGATCTGCCAGTCAGCCATGATCTTCCAGATCCGCCAGTCAGCCAAGATCTTCCAGATCCGCCAGTCAGCCAGGATCTTCCAGATCCGCCAGTCAGCCAGGATCCGCCAGTCAGCCAGGATCTTCCAGATCCGCCAGTCAGCCATGATCTTCCAGATCCGCCAGTCAGCCAAGATCTTCCAGATCCGCCAGTCAGCCATGATCTTCCAGAACCGCCAGTCAGCCAGGATCTGCCAGAACCACCAGCTAGCCAGGATCTGCCAGAGCCAACTACCTGCCTGAGCTTCCTCTCAGTACTGGGCTTCCTCTCAGTACTGGGCTTCCTCTCGGTACTAGGCATCCTCTCAGTACTGGGCATCCTCTCAGTACTGAGCTACCCCTCAGTGCCGAGCTACCCCTCAGTCCCGAGCTTCCCCTCAGTCCCGAGCTTCCCCTTAGTCCCGAGCTTCTACCTCAGTCCCGAGCTGCCCCTCAGTCCAGTGGGGTCCTTGGTGGGGGTTATTAGGTCGGCGGCGAGGGTCGCCAATCAAAGGACGCGTTACAGGGGGACTAAGTCTTGGTTGGAGTGGGGTCCACGTCCCGAGCCGGAGCCGCCACCGTGGACAGACACCCACCCGGACCCTCCCCTATGGGTTTAGGTGTGCGGCCGGGAGTCCGCACCTTGGGGGGGGGAATTCTGTCACGCCCTGGTCTTAGTATTTTGTGTTTTCATTATTTATTTGGTCAGGCCAGGGTGTGACATGGGTTTATTTTGTGTTGTGTTTATGTTTGGGGGTTTTTCGTAGGTTTTGGGATTGTGGCTTAGTGGGGTTTTCTAGCATAGTCTATGGTTGCCTGAGGCGGTTCTCAATCAGAGGCAGGTGATTCTCGTTGTCTCTGATTGGGAACCATATTTAGGCAGCCATCTTCTTTGAGTGTTTCGTGGGTGATTGTTCATGTCTCTGTGTTAGTTTGCACAAGTTTAGGCTGTTTCGGTTTTCACGTTACGTTTATTGTTTTTGTATTGTTCGTGTTTTGTCTTCATTAAAGATGTATCGAATTAACCACGCTGCATTTTGGTCCGACTCTCTTTCACCCGAAGAAAACCGTAACAACGGT
The DNA here is from genome assembly GCF_018296145.1 of Oncorhynchus tshawytscha. NCBI lineage: Eukaryota > Metazoa > Chordata > Actinopteri > Salmoniformes > Salmonidae > Oncorhynchus > Oncorhynchus tshawytscha. The sequence goes on along the minus strand of NC_056446.1, from coordinate 46,497,890 downwards.
GTCATCCGTTTTGTCACCAAAGCCCCTTATACCACCCACCACTACGACCTGTATGTTCTAGTCGGCTGGCCCTCGCTACATATTCGTCGCCAGACCCACTAGCTCCAGGTCATCTATAAGTCTATGCTAGGTAAAGCTCCGCCTTATCTCAGCTCACTGGTCACGATAACAACACCCAACACCTGGTCATCCCCAAAGCCAACACCTCCTTTGGCCTCCTGTCCTTCCAGTTCTCTGCTGCCAGTGACTGGAACGAATTGCAAAAATTGCTAAAGCTGTAGACTTGTATTTCCCTCACTAACTTTAAACATCAGCTAACCAATCGCTGCAGCTGTACATAGTCCATCTGTAAATAGCCCATCCCATCTACCTACCCCATCTCCATATTGTTTTTATTTACTTTTCTGCTCTTTTGCACGGCAGTATCTCTACTTGCACATAATCATCTGCTCGTTTATCACTCCAGTGTTAATCTGCTAAATTGTAATTATTTTGCTACTCTGGCCTGTTTATTGCCTACCTCCTCACGCCATTTTCCCACACTGTATATAGACTTTCTTTTTTTCTATTGTGTTATTGACTGTACGCTTGTTTATTCCATGTGTAACTCTGTGTTGTTGTTTGTGTCGTACTGCTTTGCTTTATCTTGGCCAGGTCACAGTTGTAAATGAGAACTTGTTCTCTATCTGGTTAAATAAAGGTGAAATAAATAAAAATATATATAAAAGATGAGTAAAGCAGTAAGTAAACATTATTAAAGTGACCCATGTCTATGTATACAGTTAAAGTCGGAGGTTTACATACACCTTGGCCAAATATATTTAAACTCAGTTTTTCACAATTCCTGACATTTAATCCTGATAAAAATGCCCTGTTTTAGGTCAGTTAGGATCACGACTTTATTTTAAAAAAAGGAAATGTCCGAATAATACTAGTGAGAATGATTTATTTCAGCTTTTATTTCTTTCATCACATTCCCAGTAGGTCAGAAGTTTACACACACCCAATTAGCATTTGGTAGCATTGCCTTTTTGTTTCACTTGGGTTAAATGTTTCGGCTAGCATTCCACAAGCTTCCCACAATAAGTTGGGTGAATTTTGGCCCATTCCTTCTGACAGAGCTGGTGCAACTGAGTCAGGTTTGTAGGCCTCCTTTGCTCGCACACACTTTTTCAGTTCTGCCCAAATAGGTTTGTGGTCAGGGCTTTGTGATGGCCACTCCAATACCTTGACTTAGTTGTCCTTAAGCCATTTTGCCACAACTTTGGAAGTATGCTTGGGGTCATTGTCCATTTGGAAGACCCATTTGCGACCAAGCTTTAACTTCCTGACTGATGTCTTGAGATGTTGCTCCAATATATCCACATATTATTCCTATCTCGTGATGCCATCTATTTTGTGAAGTGCACCAGTCCCTCCTGCAGCAAAGCACCCCCACAACATGATGCTGCCACCCCCCGTGCTTCATGCCTGGGATGGTGTTCTTTGGCTTGCAAGCCTCCCCGTTTTTCCTCCAAACATAACGATGGTCATTATGGCCAAACAGTTCTATTTTTGTTTCATCAGACGAGAGAACATTTCTCTAAGTAGTACGATCTTTATCCCCATGTGCATACCGTAGTCTGGCTTTTTTATGGCGGTTTTGGAGCAGTAGCTTCTACCTTGCTGAGCGGCCTTCAGGTTATACCGATATAGGACTCGTTTTACTGTGGATACAGATACTTTTGTACTCGTTACCTCCAGCATCTTCACAAGGTCCTTTGCTGTTGTTCTGGGATTGATTTGCACTTTTAGCACCAAAGTACGTTCTTCCAAACAGTTCTATTTTTTGTTTCATCAGACCAGAGGACATTCCTCCAAAAAGTACGATCTTTGTCCCCATGTGCAGTCGCAAACCATAATCTGGCTTTTTTTATGGAGGTTTTGGAGCAGCGGCTTCTTCCTTGCTGAGCGGCCATTCAGGTTATGTCGATTTAGGACTTGTTCTACTGTGGATTTAGATACTTTTGTACCTGTTTCCTCCAGTATCTTCACAAGGTCCTCTGCTGTTGCTCTGGGATTGACTTGCACTTGTACCTTCAGGCATTTGGAAATTGCTTACAAAGATGAACCAGACTTGTGGATGTCTACAATTGCTTTTCTGAGGTCCTAGCTGATTTGTTTTGATTTTCCCATGATATCAGGTACACCTCCAATTGACTCAAATTATGTCAATTAGCCTGTCAGAAGCTTCTAAATCCATGACATAATTTTCTGGAATTTTCCAAGCTGTTTAAAGGCACAGTCAACTTTATGTATGTAAACTTCTGACCCACTGGAATAGTGATACAATGAATTATAAGTGAAATAACCTCTCTGTAAACAATTGTTGGAAAAATTACTTGTGCTATGCACAAAGTAGATGTCCTAACCGCCTTGCCAAAACTATAGTTTGTTAACAAGAAATTTGTGGAGTGGTTTAAAAACGAGATTTAATGACTCCAACCTAACTGTATGTAAACTTCCACCTTCAACTGTATTGTGCAGCAGCCTCTAAGGTGCAAGTAACTGTTGAGATGGGATGAGTAACTGGGTGGTAGCCGGCTAGTGATGGCTATTTAACAGTCTGACAGCCTTGAGATAAAAGCTGTTTTTCAGTCTCTCGGTCCCTGCTTTGATGCACATCACCTTCTGGATGAAAGTGGAGTGAGCAGGCCGGTCCTCGGGTGGTTGATGTCCTTGATGATCTTTTTGGCCTTCCTGTTTAGCTCCCGAGAGGCGCAGCGGTCTAAGGCACTGCATTTCATTGCAAAAGGCATCACTGCAGTCCTTGGTTCAAATCCAGGTTGCATCACATCCAGCTGTGATTAGGAGTCCCATAGGGCCGCGCACAATTGGCCCAGTGTCGTCCGGGGTAGGCTGTCATTGTAAGTAAAAATCTATTCTTAACTGACTTGCCTAGTTAAATAAAGGTTAAATAAAAAATACATTGTGTTTTGGAGGGCAGCAGTGTACCCCAGGTGAAGTTTTGGGCAGGCCGCACCTCTGGAGAGCCCTGTGGTTACAGGTGGTGCAGTTTCCCTACCAGGCGGTGATACAGCCCGACAGGATGCTCTCAATTTTGCTTCTGTAAACATTTGTAATGGTCGTAGAGGCCAAGACAAATTTCTTCAGCCTCCTGAGGTTGAAGAGGTGCTGTTGCTCCTTCTTCACCACACTATCTGTGTGGGTGGACAATTTCAAAATGTTAGTGATGTGTACGCAGAAGCTTTCCACCTTTTACACTGCAGTCTTGTCGATGTGGATAAGGGCTTTATCCCTCTGATGTTTCCTAAAATCCACAATCAGCTCCTTTGTTATGTTGACGTTGAGGGAGAGGTTATTTTTTCTGGCACCACTCTGCCAGGTTTCTAACCTCCTCCCTGTAGGCCGTCTTGTCATTGTTGGTAATCAGGCCTACTACTGCTGTGTCATCTGCAAACTTGATGATTGAGTTGGAGGCGTGTGTGGCCACGCAGTCTTGGGTGAACAGGGAGTACAGGAGGGGGCTGAGCACTGACCCTGTGTTGAGGATCAGCGAAGTGGAGGTATTGCTTCCTACCTTCACCACCTTGGGGCGGCCTGCCAGGAAGTCCAGGACTTATTCACACAGGGCAGGTTTCAGACCCAGGGCCCCAAGCTTAACTTCTTATGGACCCTATTCCAACTAAACTACTGAAAGAGCTGCTTCCTGTGCTTGGCCCTCCTATGTTGAACATAATAAACGGCTCTCTATCCACCGGATGTGTACCAAACTCACTAAAAGTGGCAGTAATAAAGCCTCTCTTGAAAAAGCCAAGCCTTGACCCAGAAAATATAAAAAACTATAGGCCTATATCGAATCTTCCATTCCTCTCAAAAATTTTAGAAAAGGCTGTTGCGCAGCAACTTACTGCCTTCCTGAAGATAAACAATGTATACGAAATGCTTCAGTCTGGTTTTAGACCCCATCATAGCACTGAGACGGCACTTGTGAAGGTGGTAAATGACATTTTAATGGCATCGGACCGAGGCTCTGCATCTGTCCTCGTGCTCCTAGACCTTAGTGCTGCTTTTGATACCATCGATCACCACATTATTTTGAAGAGATTGGAAACCAAAATTGGTCTACACGGACAAGTTCTGGCCTGGTTTAGATCTTATCTGTCGGAAAGATATCAGTTTGTCTCTGTGAATGGTTTGTCCTCTGACAAATCAACTGTAAATTTCGGTGTTCCTCAAGGTTCCGTTTTGGGACCACTATTGTTTTCACTATATATTTTACCTCTTGGGGATGTTATTCGAAAACATAATGTTAACTTTCACTGCTATGCGGATGACACACAGCTGTACATTTCAATGAAACATGGTGAAGCCCCAAAATTGCCCTTGCTAGAAGCATGTGTTTCAGACATAAGGAAGTGGATGGCTGCAAACTTTCTACTTTTAAACTCGGACAAAACAGAGATGCTTGTTCTAGGTCCCAAGAAACAAAGAGATCTTCTGTTGAATCTGACAATTAATCTTAATGGTTGTACAGTCGTCTCAAATAAAACTGTGAAGGACCTCGGCGTTACTCTGGACCCTGATCTCTCTTTTGAAGAACATATCAAGACCATTTCAAGGACAGCTTTTTTCCATCTATGTAACATTGCAAAAATCAGAAACTTTCTGTCCAAAAATGATGCAGAAAAATTAATCCATGCTTTTGTCACTTCTAGGTTAGACTACTGCAATGCTCTACTTTCCGGCTACCCGGATAAAGCACTAAATAAACTTCAGTTAGTACTAAATACGGCTGCTCGAATTCTGACTAGAACCAAAAAATTTGATCATATTACTCCAGTGCTAGCCTCTCTACACTGGCTTCCTGTCAAAGCAAGGGCTGATTTCAAGGTTTTACTGCTAACCTACAAAGCATTACATGGGCTTGCTCCTACCTATCTCTCTGATTTGGTCCTGCCGTACATACCTACACGTACGCTACGGTCACAAGACGCAGGCCTCCTAATTGTCCCTAGAATTTCTAAGCAAACAGCTGGAGGCAGGGCTTTCTCCTATAGAGCTCCATTTTTATGGAACGGTCTGCCTACCCATGTCAGAGAAGCAAACTCGGTCTCAACCTTTAAGTCCTTACTGAAGACTTATCTCTTCAGAGGGTCATATGATTGAGTGTAGTCTGGCCCAGGAGTGGGAAGGTGAACGGAAAGGCTCTGGAGCAACGAACCGCCCTTGCTGTCTCTGCCTGGCCGGTTCCCCTCTTCCCACTGGGATTCTCTGCCTCTAACCCTATTGCAGGGGCTGAGTCACTGGCTTACTGGGGCTCTCTCTTGCCGTCCCTGGAAGGGGTGCGTCACCTGAGTGGGTTGATTCACTGTTGTGGTCATCCTGTCTGGGATGGCGCCCCCCTTTGGGTTGTGCCATGGCGGAGTTCTTTGTGGGCGATACTCAGCCTTGTCTCAGGATGGTAAGTTGGTGGTTGAAGATATCCCTCTAGTGGTGTGGGGGGCTGTGCTTTGGCAAAGTGGGTGGGGTTATATCCTTCCTGTTTGGCCCTGTCTGGGGTGTCCTCGGATGGGGCCACAGTGTCTCCTGACCCCTCCTGTCTCAGCCAACAGTATTTATGCTGCAGTAGTTAATGTGTCGGGGGCTAGGGTCAGTTTGTTATATCTGGAGTACCTCTCCTGTCCTATTCGGTGTCCTGTGTGAATCTAAGTGTGCGTTCTCTAATTCTCTCTTTCTCTCTCTCTCTCTCTCTCTCTCTCTCTCTCTCTCTCTCTCTCTCTCTCGGAGGACCTGAGCCCTAGGACCATGCCCCAGGACTACCTGACATGATGACTCCTTGCTGTCCCCAGTCCACCTGGCCGTGCTGCTGCTCCAGTTTCAACTGTTCTGCCTTATTATTATACGACCATGCTGGTCATTTATGAACATTTGAACATCTTGGCCATGTTCTGTTATAATCTCCACCTGGCACAGCCAGAAGAGGACTGGCCACCCCACATAGCCTGGTTCCTCTCTAGGTTTCTTCCTAGGTTTTGGCCTTTCTAGGGAGTTTTTCCTAGCCACCGTGCTTCTACACCTGCATTGCTTGCTGTTTGGGGTTTTACGCTGGGTTTCTGTACAGCACTTTGAGATATCAGCTGATGTACGAAGGGCTATATAAATAAATTTGATTTGATTTGATTTGATTTTATGGCTGGGGGGCGGTATTGAGTAGCTTGGATGAATAAGTTGCCCAAACTAAACGGCCTGCTCCTCAGTCGCACTTGCTAATATATGCATATTATTATTAGTATTGCATAGAAAACACTATAAAGTTTCCAAAACTGTCAAAATATTGTCTGTGAGTATAACAGAACTGATATTGCAGGCGAAACCCTGAGGAATATCTAACCAGGAAGTGGCTTCTATTTTGAAAACTCCATGTTCCATAGCCTGTCTTTGCTCCATTTAAAGGGATATCAATCAGGTTCCTTTTCCTATCGTTCCTCAAGGTGTCAACAGTCTTTAGACATAGTTTCAGGCTTTTATTTTGATAAATGAGCGAGAAAGATAACATTCTGTCATTGTATGGCCGGGTGCCAGCAGCGTTTTGTATGCGTAACAGAATTTGGGCAGCCATTGCCTTTCCCTCTCTGACTGAAAAAGACAGTTGCGGTTCATGTTATCGATTATATATTTTAAAAACAACCTGAGGATTGATTATAAAAAACGTTTGACATGTTTCTGTGGACATTACAGATACTATTTGGAATTTGTCTGCATTGTCGTGACCACTCTTTCTTGTGGATTTCTGAACATAATGTGCCAAACAAACGGAGGTATTTTGGATATAAAAATAATCTTTATGGAAAAAAGGAACATTTATTGTGTAAATGGGAGTCTCGTGAGTGAAAACCTCAGAAGATCATCAAAGGTAAACAATTCATTTGATTGCTTTACTGATTTTCGTGACCAAGCTACTTGATGCTAGGTGTACATAATGTGTTGTCGAGCGATCGATAAACTTACACAAACGCTTGGATTGCTTTCGCTGTAAAGCATATTTTCAGAATCTGACACGACAGGTGGATTAACAATAGGCTAAGCTGTGTTTTGCTATATTGCACTTGTAATTTCATGAATATAAATATTTTTAGTAATATTATTTGAATGTGGCGCTATGCAATTCAGAGGTTGTTGATCAATTACCCCGTTAACGGGGTGGCAGCCATAAGAGGTTAATTACTTAAAAATCATACAATGTGATTTTCTGGATTTTTGTTTTAGATTCCATCTCTCACAGTTGAAGTGTACCTATGATAAAAATTACAGACCTCTACATGCTTTGGAAGTAGGAAAACCTGCAAAATTGGCAGTGTATCTCACCACTGTATATTACTCTTCCAAAATATTCCTTGTGTGTGAGGATATTGGAAATTTAATAAAAGCCTACTGGATGACAACTTGTTTTTAAGTAGGACAGAATCATTTATAACTGACTTTTTCCGGCATGACATAGGTACAGCAGATCCCCTTAATAGACACCTTTAAATGTGCCTTTAGAGGCCATGCAATTCAGTAGTCATCCATAAAACAAAATCAATTTAGATCAAAGGAGTCCATATTAACAAAGGAAATGGAAGGACTAACAGTACAGATAGCAAGAAAAACTGTACCATAGAGGCTCAGAGTAAAGGCTCAGAATAAGTTAGAGGAAAAAAATTAAACAAATGGAGGATTTTATTCATACTATAAAAATAAAGCGAACTGGATGGAATATGGGGAGAAATGCACCTAATTATTTTTCAATCGTCAACATAGAAATGCTACAACAGGTTTTTACCCAAACTTGTTATGAATGATGAAGTCAATCACGATATCTTGAAAGAGGAAGTAAAGTCCTTTAAGCATATGTTTTCGTTTCAGTCTCCTCCATTTCCACTAACCAATGATTATTGTACGGATTTTTTTCCTATTAATCATGTAAAATTTACATCTGTACAGAAAGACTCACGTTAAAGCGAAATTACAGAGGAAACATTTATTGATGCAATTAAAGCCTTTCAGTGTGGGAAAAATCCAGGGCTGGATGGCAGACAAGTGGAAGTATACCAAAACTTTTTTGATATACTCTGACCATTTTAGCATGTTTTAACCACTCCTATATACAGTAAATTGTAGATTATCGGACAATCAACAAGAAGGTCTGATTTCATTATAACTGAAACAGGACCTAAGTGGTAAAATATAAAGATCCTGTCCACCTAAAAAATTGGAAACCTCTTACACTTCAGTGTTGTGATGCAAAAATTCTAGCTAAATGTCTAGCGCATAGAATTAAAAAGGTTTAGGCAGATATTACATTTGTCAGAGTTTATATATAAATGCCTGGAACATTTCAATTTTGGAGAATCTCTTATTAAATGTGTTAAACGTATGTATAGCAACCCTAGGTGTAAAATAATAAATAATGGCTACAAGTTTAACGGCCAGCCGTGCTGCCCTGTTCTGGGCCAACTGCAAGTTTCCCAAGTCTCTCTTTGTGGCACCTCAGCAAATGACTAAACAGTAGTCCAGGTGCGACAAAACTAGGGCCTGTAGGACCTGCCTTGTCGACAGTGTTGTTAAGAAGGCAGAGGAGTGCTTTATTATGGACAGACTTCTCCCCATCTAAACTACTGTTGTATCAACATGTTTTGGCCATGACAGTTTACAATCCAGGGATACTCCAAGCAGTTTAGTCACCTCATCTTGCTCAAATTATCCCAGAAACCATAGACCCACTCCAAATTGCATACCGCCCAAACAGATCCACAGATGAAGCAATCTCTATTGCACTCCACACTGCCCTTTCCCACCTGGACAAAAGGAACACCTCTGTGAGAATGCTATTCATTGACTACAGCTCAGCGTTCAACACCATAGTACCCTCAAAGCTCATCACTAAGCTAAGGAACCTCAGACTAAACACCTCCCTCTGCAACTGGATACTGGACTTCCTGACGGGCCGCCCCATGTGGTGAGGGTAGGTAGCAACACATCTGCCACGCTGATCCTCAACACTGGAGCTCCCCAGGGGTGTATGCTCAGTCCCCTCCTGTACTCCCTGTTCACCAACGACTGCATTGCCAGGCACAACTCCAACACCATCATTAAGTTTGCTGACAACACAACAGTGGTAGGCCTGATCACCGACAACGACGAGACAGCCTATAGGGAGGAGGTCAGAGACCTGGCCGGGTGTTGCCAGAAGAACAACATATCCCTCAACGTAACCAAGACTAAGGAGATGATTGTGGACTACAGGAAAAGGAGCACCGAGCACGTCCCCATTCTCATCGACGGGGCTGTAGTGGAGCAGGTTGGGAGCTTCAAATTCCTTGGTGTCCACATCAACAACAAACTAGAATGGTCCAAACACACCAAGACAGTCGTGAAGAGGGCATGACAAAGCCTATTCCCCCTCTAAAAAGATTTGGCATGGGTCCTGAGATCCTCAAAATGTTCTACAGCTGCAACATCGAGAGCATCCTGACCAGTTGCTTCACTGGCTGGTACGGCAATTGCTGACCACGAGGCACTTCAGAGGGTAATGCGTACGGCCCAGTACATCACTGGGGCAAGCTGCCTGCCATCCAGGACCTCTACACCAGGCGGTGTCAGAGGAAGGCCCTAAAAAATTGTCAAAGACCCCAGCCACCCCAGTCATAGACTGTTCTCTTTACTACCGCATGGCAAGCGGTACTGGAGTACCAAGTCTAGGACAAAAAGGCTTTTTTACCCCCAAACCATAAGACTCCTGAACAGGTAACCAAATGGTTACCCGGACTATTTGCATTGTGTGCCACCCCCCAATCCCTCTTTTACGCTGCTGCTACTCTCTGTTTATCTTATATGCATAGTCACTTTAACTATACATTCATGTACATACTACCTCAATTGGCCTGACCAACCAGTGCTCCCTCCACATTGGCTAACCGGGCTATCTGCATTGTGTCCCACCACCCGCCAACCCCTCTTTTTATGCTACTGCTACTCTCTGTTCATCATATATTTATAGTCACTTTAACCATACCCACATGTACATACTACCTCAATAAGCCTGACTAACAACTAACAGGTGTCTGTATTTTGCCTTGCCACTCTCATTTTCAAATGTATTTTTACTGTTGTTTTATTTATTTTTTATTTCTTACCTACACACACACACACACACACACACATACATTTTTTTTTTAATTCTCCGCATTATCGGTTAAAGCCTGTAAGTAAGCATTTCACTGTAATACCTGTTGTATTCTGCGCACGTGACAAATAAACTTCCACATTTTTTCCACAAAGAAATGTCCACATTATTCATTACAAGATGTAGTTGAGGTTAAGGGATTAGTGAGTGATTTGTCCCAAATACAATGCTTTTAGTTTACGTGTATAATGTTGAGTCATCCGCATACATAGACACACTGGCCTTACTCAAAGCCAGTGGCATGTTGTTAGTAAAGATTGAAAAAATCAAAGGGCCTAAACAGCTACCCTGGGGAATTCCTGATTCTACCTGGATTATGTTTGAGAGGCTTCCATTACAGAACACCCTCTGTGTTCTGTTAGACAGGTAACTCTTTATCCACATTATAACAGGAGGTGTAAAGCCATAACAGATACGTTTTTCCAGCAGCAGACTGATTAATAATGTCAAAAGCTGCACTGTCTAACAAGACAGCCCCCACAATAATTTTATCATCAGTCATTTGTGTAAGTACTGTGCTTGTTGTGCGTCCTTCCCTATAAGCGTGCTGAAAGTCTTTTGGCAATTTGTTTGCTGGTCAAACACCATTTTTTCCAGACGTTTACCAAGGGTTGGTAACAGGCTGATTGGTCAGCTATTTGAGCCATTTAAGGGCGCTTTAATATTCTTGGGTTGCTGAATGACTTTAATTTCCCTCCAGGCCTGAGGTCACACACTTTCCAGTAGGCTTAAATTGAAGATGTGACAAATGGGAGTGGCAATATCGTCCGCTATTATCCTCAGTCATTTTCCATCCAGATTGTCAGACCCCGGTGGCTTGTCATTGTTGATAGACAATCATTTCTTCACCTCTTCCACACTGACTTTACAGAATTCAAAAGTACAGTTCTTGTCTTTCATAATTTGGTAGTGTCAGTGTTTGTTGCTGGCATGTCATCCCTAAGTGTGTTTATCTTGCCAATGAAAAGTAATTAAAGTAGTTGGCAATATCATTACATTTTGTGATGAACGAGCCACCTGATTCAATGAATGATTGGGCCGACTTGGCTATTTCCCAAAAATGTAATTTAAGGTGCTCCAAAGCTCATTCTTTGTATCATTTATCTTTGTTTCAGTTTATTTATTTATTTTATTTAGCTTAGTCACGTGATTTCTTAATTTACAGTACCTTTCCCGATCAGTTGGGCTGCCAGACATATTTGCCATACCTTTTGCCTCATCCCTCTCAACCATACAATTTTTCAATTCCTCATCAGTCCAAGGGGATTTAACAGTTTTTACAGTCATTTTCTTAAGCGTGCTTATTCGTAACTGGAATAAGCAATTTAATAAGTGTCAAGTGCAGTGTCTGGTTGCTCCTCATTACACACCACAGACCAGCAAATATTCTTTACATCATTAACATATAAATCACTACAAAACGTATTGTATGACATCTTATACACTATATCAGGCCCAGCCTTTGGAACTTTGGTTTCCCTAGATATGGCTATTATATTGTGATCACTACATCCTATGGATTTGAATACTGCTTTAAAGCAAATTTCTGCAGCATTAGTAAAGATGTGACCAATACATGTTGATGATGTCATTCCTGTGCTGTTTAACTACCCTGGTAGGTTGACTGACAACCTGAACCAGGTTGCAGGCACTGGTTACAGTTTGAAGTTTTTTCTTGAGTGGGCAGTGTAATGAACACGAGGGAAGACAGAGAGCTGGTTTCAAGCGCAGGGCGCAGCAGATGTTTATTGCAAAGGACCACAGAAGGAGGCAGGTAGCTGGGTCTAGGGGCAGGCAGAATGTCATACACAGGGGTCCGAAAGGGCAACAGTACAGGCAGGGAAAAGGCTAGTAACGTAGTCCAGGAGATCAGGCAATAGGTAGATAACAGGAAATTTGAAAGGCTAAAGTACTGGCAGGGATTTGGCAAAAGGTGTTGTTAGTGCAAAACATACATTACATGTTACATGAAACATTATGGGAAAACCAGCACTCTGATGCCATGTGTCACAAAGCAAACAATACCTCATAGTGATGGGTTAGGGTTAGGGCAAAGAACTGAACTAAATAGTGTGTGTTAACGACATACAGGTGTGTGAACAGGTGATTAGAATTCAGTTCATTCGGATCTGGAGAGTGAGCTGCGTTCAGGTGATCTATGGGTTTGAGAGTGTGATCTGGAAGCAGACGTTACAGGAAGCTTGATGAGAGACGGTCAATTTAAATCACCCAGAAAATATAGTTTTCTGTTGATATCACATACATTATCAAGAATTTCACACATATTATCCAGCTACTGACTGTTAGTACTTGGTGGCCTATAGCAGCTTCCCACCAGAATGGGTTTTAGGTGAGGCAGATGAACCTGTAGCCATATTACTTCAACAGTATTTAACGTTATATCGTCTCTAAGCTTTACAAGAATGTGGTTCTGAATATAGACCGCAACACCGCCCCTGTCGGCATTTCTGTCTTTCTGTAGATGTTATAACCATGTATTGCTACCACTGTATCATCAAAGGTATTATCAAATCAAATCAAATGTATTTGTCACATACACATGGTTAGCAGATGTTAATGCGAGTGTAGCGAAATGCTTGTGCTTCTAGTTCCGACAATGCAGTAATAACCAACGAGTAATCTAACCTAACAATTCCAAAACTACTACCTTATACACACAGGTGTAAAGGGATAAAGAATATGTACATAAAGATATATGAATGAGTGATGGTACAGAATGGCATAGGCAAGATGCAGTAGATGGTATTGAGTACAGTATATACATATGAGATGAGTAATGTAGGGTATGTAAACAAAGTGGCATAGTTTAAAGTGGCTAGTGATACATGTATTACATAAAGATGCAGTAGATGAAATAGAGTACAGTATATACATATACATATGAGATGAGTAATGTTGGGTATGTAAACATTATATTAAGTAGCATTGTTTAAAGTGGCTAGTGATATATTTTACATAGATTTCCATAAATTCCCATGATTAAAGTGGCTGGAGTTGAGTAAGTGCGTTGGCAGCAGCAACTCAATGTTAGTGGTGGCTGTTTAACTGTCTGATGGCCTTGAGATAGAAGCTGTTTTTCAGTCTCTCGGTCCCAGCTTTGATGCACCTGTACTGACCTCGCCTTCTGGATGATAGCGGGGTGAACAGGCAGTGGCTTGGGTGGTTCTTGTCCTTGATGATCTTTATGGCCTTCCTGTGACATCGGGTGGTGTAGGTGTCCTGGAGGGCAGGTAGTTTGCCCCCGGTGATGCGTTGTGCAGACCTCACTACCATCTGGAGAGCCTTACGGTTGGGGGCAGAGCAGTTGCCATACCAGGCGGTGATACAGCCCGACAGGATAATCTCGATTGTGCATCTGTAGAAGTTTGTGAGTGCTTTTGGCGACAAGCCAAATTTCTTCAGCCTCCTGAGGTTGAAGAGGCGCTGCTGCGCCTTCTTCACAACGCTGTCTGTGTGGGTGGACCAATTCAGTTTGTCTGTGATGTGTACGCTGAGGAACTTAAAACTTACTACCCTCTACACTACTGTCCCATCGATGTGGATAGGGGGGTGCTCCCTCTGCTGTTTCCTGAAGTCCACAATCATCTCCTTAGTTTTGTTGACGTTGAGTGTGAGGTTATTTTCCTGACACCACACTCCGAGGGCCCTCACCTCCTCCCTGTAGGCCATCTCGTCGTTGTTGGTAATCAAGCCTACCACTGTAGTGTCGTCCGCAAACTTGATGATTGAGTTGGAGGTGTGCATGACCACGCATTCATGGGTGAACAGGGAGTACAGGAGAGGGCTCAGAACGCACCCTTGTGGGGCCCCAGTGTTGAGGATCAGCAGGGTGGAGATGTTGTTACCTACCCTCACCACCTGGGGGCGGCCCGTCAGGAAGTCCAGTACCCAGTTGCACAGGGCGGGGTCGAGACCCAGGGTGATGACGAGACCCAAACTTGATGACGTGTTTGGAGGGTACTATGGTGTTCAATGCTGAGCTGTAGTCGATGAACAGCATTCTCACATAGGTATTCCTCTTGTCCAGATGGGTTAGGGCAGTGTGCAGTGTGGTTGAGATTGCATCATCTGTGGACCTATTTCGGCGGTGGGCAAATTGGAGTGGGTCTAGGGTGTCAGGTAGGGTGGAGGTGATATGGTCCCTGACTAGTCTCTCAAAGCACTTCATGATGACGGAAGTGAGTGCTACGGGGCGGTAGTCGTTTAGCTCAGTTACCTTAGCTTTCTTGGGAACAGGGACAATGGTGGCCCTCTTGAAGCATGTGGGAACAGCAGACTGGGGAAAGGATTGATTGAATATGTACGTAAACACACCAGCCAGCTGGTCTGCGCATGCTCTGAGGACGCGGCTGGGGATGCCGTCTGGGCCTGCAGCCTTGCGAGGGTTAACACCTTTAAATGTTTTACTCACATCGGCTGCAGTGAAGGAGAGTCCGCATGTTTTGGTTGCGGGCCGTGTCAGTGGCACTGTATTGTCCTCTAAGCACGCAAAAAAGTTATTTAGTCTGCTTGGGAGCAAGACATCCTGGTCCGTGACGGGGCTGGTTTTCTCTTTGTAATCCGTGATTGACTGTAGACCCTGCCACATACCTCTTGTGTCTGAGCCATTGAATTGCGACTCTACTTTGTCTCTATACTGCCGCTTAGCTTGTTTGATTGCCTTGCGGAGGGAATAGCTACACTGTTTGTATTCGGTCATGTTTCCGGCCACCATGCCCTGGTTAAAAGCAGTGGTTCGTGCTTTCAGTTTGACGCAAATGCTGCCATCAATCCACGGTTTCTGGTTAGGGAATGTTTTAATCGTTGCTATGGGAACGACATCTTCAATGCACATTCTAATGAACTCGCTCACCGAATCAGCATATTCGTCAATGTTGTTGATGGACGCAGTGCGGAACATATCCCAGTCCACGTGATGGAAGCAGTCTTGGAGCGTGGAATCAGATTGGTCGGACCAGCGTTGAACAGACCTGACCGCGGGAGCTTCTTGTTTTAGCTTCTGTCTGTAGGCAGGGAGCAACAAAATGGAGTCGTGGTCAGCTTTTCCGAAAGGAGGGTGGGGGAGGGCCTTATATGCGTCGCGGAAGTTAGAATAGCAATGATCCAAGGTTTTACCAGCCCTGGTTGCAAAATCGATATGCTGATAAAATTTAGGGAGTCTTGTTTTCAGATTAGCCTTGTTAAAATCCCCAGCTACAATGAATGCAGCCTCAGGATATGTGGTTTCCAGTTTGCAAAGAAAGTTAGTTCAGATAAAGTCAAATAAAGTTAGTTCAGAGCCATCGATGTGTCTGCTTGGGAGGAATATATACGGCTGTGATTATAATCAAAGAGAATTCCCTTGGTAGATAATGCGGTCAACATTTGATTGTGAGGAATTATAAATCAGGTGAACAGAAGGACTTGAGTGCCTGTATGTTTTTGTGACCACACCACGTCTCGTTAACCATAAGCCCCCGCCCCTCTTCTTACCAGAAAGATGTTTGTTTCTGTCGGCGCGATGCGTGAAGAAACCAGCTAGCTGCACCGATTCCGTTAGAGTCTCTCGAGTGAGCCATGTTTCCGTGAAGCAAAGAACAGCCTGTGACCCAAAACAAAGACGTTGTAAAAGAGGGAAATGAAGCAGTCTTCTGGTCAGGCTCTGGAGACCGGCACATTGCGCACCACTCCCTAGCATACTTCTCGCCAATGTCCAGTCTCTTGACAACAAGGTTGATGAAAACCGAGCAAGGGTAGCATTCCAGGGGGACATCAGAGACTGTAACGTAAGAAAAATCACGTAAAAAAAAACAAAAAACTGCATAGTTTCCTAGGAACGCGAAGCGAGGCAGCCATCTCTCTGAAACTCATATCTAAATGAGTTTCAGAGATCTGTCAGAATATGAATGTCATCTGTCACAAGCAAGTTATTGACTTCATGGACCTGGTTTCTTAGGCTACATATGTTAATATGGGACATTTTTAGCACTTCTCTGGGTTGCTTGATTGTTTTTAATGCTTTACTAGGAAGCTAATCAGAAGTAGACTTACTCATGTTATTTATATGGGAGCTGGTCTTCCTACTAAGGCACACGCCTCAGTGCTAACAGTGCAACTCTGGTTCATAGGCTCATGATTCCTGCATACAATAGCTGTAGGATCAACAGAGGGACATCAATTAAGTTACTTACATTGTGTTTGCCAGCACCCCTAGAATTGTGTACATTTGATTATCATTATGACGATTCATTGTCACAATAGTAGGGATTAACTGAGCTGGTCTTAGGTCAATGATAAGTCATTGTTTCAGTGGACTAATTCCATGGATAGAAAATAGAAGATTTGAATCTCACTGATGCCATGTCACAATAATAAAATAAATGTGTTTGCATTGCTTTGTTCCCACAACCAATGTGAAACCAAAAACATGCGTTCCCACAACTTCCAAGGAATCAAATGTGCTAGCTGGGGATAGACATGAGATAAGTGCTATTGTCGCAGACCTCTTCAGAAACTCAAAGTAGTAACAAATACATGTGCGATCATCTCCATATGCATACACACACACACACACACAAAGTCCAGCAGACCAATGACCCAGGAGATGGAGGGGGGTGCTGATTAGGGGTGACGAGTGGAGAGGGTGGAGGGGGATTTGAGGTGTGTGTGAGGAGGGGGTAGAGGGGATTTGTGCGGGGCGAGGGCAGGGTGAGGGTGTGAGGAGGGGGTAGAGGGGATTTGTGCGGGGCGAGGGCAGAGTGTGTGTGTGAGTGTGGGGGGAGACCAGTAGGGAATGGTGTCAGCTGCGCAGGCAGCAGGGAAAGCCGACATCTTAATAAAACAGCCTCAGGCTAAAACCCATTAAAAGCCTCAGAGCCTGTTACCACTGCTGGCCAGGTAGCACACACACACATATATTATATATGGGTCTGTCTGTCTGTCTGTCTGTCTGTCTGTCTGTCTGTCTGTCTGTCTGTCTGTCTGTCTGTCTGTCTGTCTGTCTGTCATGTTATATATGGGTCTGTCTGTCTGTCTGTCTGTCTGTCTGTCTGTCTGTCATATTATATATGGGTCTGTCTGTCTGTCTGTCTGTCTGTCTGTCTGTCTGTCTGTCTGTCTGTCTGTCTGTCTGTCTGTCTGTCTGTCATATTATATATGTGTCTGTCTGTCTGTCTGTCTGTCTGTCTGTCTGTCTGTCTGTCTGTCTGTCTGTCTGTCTGTCTGTCTGTCTGTCTGTCTGTCATATTATATATGGGTCTGTCTGTCTGTCTGTCTGTCATATTATATATGGGTCTGTCTGTCTGTCTGTCTGTCTGTCTGTCATATTATATATGGGTCTGTCTGTCTGTCTGTCTGTCTGTCTGTCTGTCATATTATATATGTGTCTGTCTGTCTGTCTGTCTGTCTGTCTGTCTGTCTGTCTGTCTGTCTGTCTGTCTGTCTGTCTGTCTGTCTGTCTGTCTGTCTGTCTGTCTGTCTGTCTGTCTGTCTGTCATATTATATATGGGTCTGTCTGTCTGTCTGTCTGTCTGTCATATTATATATGGGTCTGTCTGTCTGTCTGTCTGTCTGTCATATTATATATGGGTCTGTCTGTCTGTCTGTCTGTCTGTCTGTCTGTCTGTCTGTCTGTCTGTCTGTCTGTCTGTCTGTCTGTCTGTCTGGCTGGCTGGCTGGCTGGCTGGCTGTCTGTGTCTGGTTGGCTGTCTGTGTCTGGTTACAGATCTTGGGAAACCCTGCTCAAAACACAAACAGGAAAGGGGGAAACCCTACTCAAAACACAAACAGGAAAGGGGGAAACCCTACTCAAAACACAAACAGGAAAGGGGGAAACCCTACTCAAAACACAAACAGGAAAGGGGGAAACCCTACTCAAAACACAAACAGGAAAGGGGGAAACCCTACTCAAAACACAAACAGGAAAGGGGGAAACCCTACTCAAAACACAAACAGGAAAGGGGGAAACCCTACTCAAAACACAAACAAGAAAGGGGGGAAACCCTACTCAAAACACAAACAGGAAAGGGGGGAAACCCTACTCAAAACACAAACAGGAAAGGGGGGAAACCCTACTCAAAACACAAAAGTGTAAAGTTTTTAGCACAGTGAAATGTCACTGCTTACTCTTTCCCAACAGTAATCAATAAGTAGCACTGAAAACATTTATAAACAAGTCAAGTAGACCAAAATGACTCAAGAAATCACACACTCAGTATGTAAACTACACTGAGAGTACATGACATAGACTGACCAGATGAATCCAGGTGAAATCTATGAATCCTTATTGATGTCATTTGTTAATAAATCCACTTCAATCAGTGTAGATGAAAGCCAAGCCACAGTTTAGACATTGATTGTGTATGTGTGCCATTCAGAGGGTGAATGGGTAAGACAAAATATTTAAGTGCATTTGAATGCAGTATGGTAGTAGGTGCCAGGCACGCAGGCTTGAGTGTGTCAAGAACTGCAACGGTGCTGGGTTTTTCACGCTCAACAGTTTCCTGTCTATTTCAAGAATGGTCCACCACCCAAAGGACATCCAGCCAACCTGACACAACTGTGGGAAGCATTGTAGTCAACATGGGCCAGCATCTCTGTGGAATGCTTTAGACACCTTGTAAAGTCCATACCTCAACGAATTGAGGCTGTTCTTAGGGAAAAGGAGTGTGGAGGATTCAACTCAATATTAGGAGTTCAGAGTTCAGACAGGCTCTTATTGGTGTTGTAATATTGCTGAATTCAGACAGGCTCTTATTGGTGTTGTAATATAGCTGAGTTCAGACAGGCTCTTATTGGTGTTGTACTAAACTATTGTTTTGACAGGATGTCACTTCTCTTCTGCTAGGTGTGTGTGAAAGTGTGTGTGTGTGTGTGTGTGTGTGTGTGTGTGTGTGTGTGTGTGTGTGTGTGTGTGTGTGTGTGTGTGTGTGTGTGTGTGTGTGTGTGTGTGTGTGTGTGTGTGTGTGTGTGTGTGTGTGAGAGAGAGTGGTATGCCGCGAACCGCCTCTTTATCTCAGGCCTAAGGCTACTGTCACTGAGCCGAAGGGAGCGAGGGAGAGACGGAGGGAGAGAGGGAGGAAGAGAGAGATAATTCACTTGTCAGCTGCCTGATGAAATGCCATTTTAACTGAAGCTGTTAATAAGAGCATTACAGGGTTCACCCAACCACACACACACACACACACACACACACACACACACACAAACACACACACACACACACACACAGACACACACACATACACACAAACACACACACACTTGACCTGCTGACATAATGGCTTCTTAAAGACATGCTCTGGAACTTTGGAGGCTAGGAAAGTATTTTTCAAACTTTGCGCTTTGGGCTGGATGTGTCATTGTGTAGTTCATATATGCATATTCTATCAGCAGAATATGTGCAGATACAGTATGTGCACCACGTCATTGCGCTCTCTCTCTCTCTCTCTCTCTCTCTCTCTGCTGAGACTTGCCCAGCGTTATCCAATGAGGTTGCAGGGCAGTTCCGACTGCAAAGTGGACACAGCAGAGAGAGAGAGCGCAATGACGTGGTGCACATATATGCACATATGTGAAGGACTAAGCAATTTTGGGGGGATACTTTTGGCTCACGAGTGCTACTTTCATAACTACTGACTACAAAGTATACCAAAGTACCGGAGAATCTCTTTAACAAAAAACTAGAATCTGGCATAATACAAAAAATCCCCATAAAAATCTGTCAGTTTATTTTTAAGCAAGAGATATGTTTTGCATTGGATGCGTCTCAATCCATCGCATCCACCGATGTCGCGCTTCCGCATCTGTGGTAAAAGGTGACAGAGCAGTGTTTGTCAGACCAGGAGACATCCCGAAAATCGTCTGAGGCATCTGAACGGTTTGGTCTACAAACTATTGTGGTGAGATTCTCATGAACATGTACATGAGCTGTCATTAAGGCAAAGGGTGGCTACGTTGAAGAATATAAAATATAAAATATATTTTGTTTAACACTTTTTTAGTTACTACATGATTCCATATCTGTTATTTTATTGTTTTGATGTCTTCACTATTATTATACAATGTAGATGATAGTAAGAAATTAAGAAAAACCTGGTGTGTCCAAACTTTTGACTGGTACTAAATAAACTAAAGTAAAATAATAATAAAAAGTAACACAATAAAATATCAAGGCTAGGGAGATACCTAATCAGTTGTGCAATTGAATGCATTCAACTGATGATGTTGGAGTTGTGCTTGACCACGCAGTTGTGGGTGAACAGGGAGTACAGGAGGGGACTAAGCACGCACCCCTGAGGGGCCACAGTGTTGAGGATCAGCGTGGCGGATGTGTTGTTGACTACCCTTCCACCTGGGGGTGGCCCGTCAGGAAGTCCAGGATCCAGTTGCAGAGGGAGGTGTTTAGTTCCAGGGTCCTTAGCTTAGTGATGAGCTTTGTGGGCACTATGGTGTTGAACGCTGAGCTGTAGTCAATGAACAGCATTCTCACATAGGGGTTCCTTTTGTCCAGGTGGGAAAGTGCAGTGGGGAGTGCGATTGAGATTGCATCATCTGTGGATCTGTTGGGGTGGTATGCGAATTGGAGGGGATCTAGGGGATCCAGGATGATGATTGATGTGAGCCATATCCAGCCTTTCAAAGCACTTCATAGCTATCAACATGAGTGCTACGGGGCAGTAATCATTTAGGCAGGTTACCTTTGCTTCCTTGGGCACAGGAACTATGGTGGTCTACTTGAAACATGTAGGTATTACAGACTCGGTCAGGGAGAGGTTGACTTGCCAGTTGGTCCACGCATGCTTTGAGTACACGTCCTGGTAATTTGTCTGGTTCCGCGGCTTTGTGAATGTTGACCTGTTTAATGGTCTTCCTCACATCGGCTACCGAGTGTTATCACACAGTCGTTCGGAACAGCTGGTGCCCTCATTTATGCTTCAGTGCTGCTTGCCTCGAAGTGAGCATAAAAGGCATTTAGCTCATATGGCAGGCTTGTGTCACTGGGCAGCTCTCGGCTGTGCTTCCCTTTATGGTCCGACGAGCGTCGGAGCCGGTGTAATAGGATTCAATCTTAATCCTGTATTGACACTTTGCCTGTTTGATGGTTCATCTAAGGGCGTAGCAGGAATTCTTATAAGCGTCCGGATTAGTGTCCTGCTCCTTGAAAGCGGCAGCTCTAGCCTTTAGCTCAGTGCGGATGTTGCCTGTAATCCATGGCTTCTGGTTGGGACGTACGGTCACTTTGGGGATGACGTCGTCTATACACTTGTTGATGAAGCCGATGGCTGAGGTGATATACTCCAATGCCATTGGATGAATCCGGAATGTATTCCAGTCTGCGCTAGCAAAACAGTCCTGTAGCATCCGCGTCGCCTGACCACTTCCGTATTGAGCGAGTCACTGGTACTTCCTGTTTTAGTTTTTGCTTGTAAGCATGAATCATTCGGATTTGAGTTTGCCTACATTAAAGTCCCTGGCCACTAGGAGCGCCACTTCTAGGTGAGCATTTTCTTCTTTGCTTATGTCCTTATACAGCTGGTTGAGAGCCATCTTAGTGCAAGCTCTGCTTTGTGGTGGTAAATAGACGTCTACAAATAATATAGATGAGATATCTCTTGGTAGATAGTGTGGTCTACAGCTTATCATACGGTACTCTACCTCAGGCAAGCAATACCTCGAGACTTCTATAATATTAGACATTGCGCACCAGCTGTTATTGACAAATAGACACACACCCCGCCCCTCGTCTTACCAGACGTAGCTTCTCTGTCCTGCCGATAAATGGAAAATCCCGCCAGCTCTATATTGTCCGTGTCGCCTTTCAGCCACGACTCAGTGAAACATAAGAAATTACAGTTTTTAATGTCCTGTTGGTAGAATAGTCTTGGTCGTATGTCATCCATTTTGTTTTCCAACGATTGCACATTGGCCAATAGAATGGATGGTAGTGGAGGTTTACTCACTCGCCTATGAATTCTCATAAGGCAGCCTGACCTCCACACCCTTTTCCTCCGTCTTTTCTTCACCAAATGACGGGGATTTCAACTAAAGTAAAAAATAATAAAAAGTAACACAATAAAATATCAAGGGAGATACCTAATCAGTTGTGCAAATAGGTGGGTGAACAGGGAGTACAGGAGGGGACTAAGCATGCACCCCTGAGGGGCTCTAGTGTTGAGGATCAGCGTGGCAGATGTGTTGTTGACTACCCTTCCACCTGGGGGGCGGCCCGTCAGGAAGTCCAGGATCCAGTTGCATGACAGGGATTTGGGACCGTTCATTTGCGTCGGACACGTTAAAGAAAAATCTTCTTCCAGTTCGAGGTGAGTAATCACTATTCTGATGTCCAGAAGTTATTTCCGATCATAAGAGATGGTAGCAGCAACATTATGTACAAAATAAGTTACAAAAAACATGAAAAAACTAACAAAATAGCACAATTGGTTAGGAGGCCGTAAAACTGCAGTCATCCTTTACCCTCCGGCACAAGTCAATAGGTGTCCTTCTTTGCATTGGAAATCCTCCCTGGTCTTTGTAGTTGAATCTGTGTTTGGAATTCACTACTCGACTGAGGAATCTTACTGATAATTGTATGTGTGTGGTACAGAGATGGTAAACTTTTATTGCACACAGAGTGAGTCCATACAACTTATTATATGAGGTGTTAAGCATATTTTTACTCCTGAACTTATTTAGGCTTGCCATAACAAAAGGGTTGAATAGTTATTGATTCAAGACATTTCAGTTTTTCATTCTTAATCAATTTATAAAAATAAATGTAAAAAATTCACTTTGACATTATGGGGTATTGTGTGTAGGCCAGTGACACAAACATCTGAATGGAATCCATTTTACATTCAGGCTGTAACACAACAACATGTGGAAGAAGTGAATACTTTCTGAAGGCTCTGTATCCATAGCATATAGTTATTATTATCAACACCTGGCTGTTGTCAGAACAGACACAACAACCGCACAGTTAGAAATTCCTGGTCTTTATATTCCCTCATCCACCAAGTCAGTAGAACAACACAACACCATTTTAAAACAGCCTACTCATCCAAATGATCTAATCTTATATTTTTATCAAGTTTTAACAAAACAAAGTTATCTTGAAACTTCACATAAGATCAATAACATATATCAACATCAATAGCCTCCCAGCTCGCACATTTGGTTCCTTGAAGTTGTGGGAACGTACGGTTTCGCTTTCCCATTGGTTCTTGGAACAAAGCCATAAGTTTCCTGACCAGTAACAATTTAAGTTTTTAAACTTCCTGAGAACCAAAGTGAAAATGTTGCCTGCTCTAGGAACGTACATTTTTGGTTTGCAGGGAGGTTCTGAGAACGTTTTACTATGGTTCTCTGCAAGTTTTCCTGGGAGGATTTATACATTTTCCAAGCACAGATAGGACACATGGAAATTCATTTGCTTGGGCATTAATCATGCAAAGACATTTTTGTTTTGTTTTATTGTGGCGTAGAACTTACGATCTTCTGCACTCTACCTATTGAATTAGTCCACTGCGTCACCAGGATGGAGATAGCATGCAATAATGTTTTTAACTCATACAATGCTGTTAATTTTAGTCCATTCAGATGGATCCCATTTCAAAGGAAACAACACACTTAACAAGATGGAGGATAGAGAGAGTTCTGTTGATGCTGAGAACAGAATTATGTATATGTTTTTTGAATATTACTGTTTTCTTGTGGTTTCTACAGAAAGTTTTCTTAATGTTCTGAGAACATGACTTTAAATAAAACCATGAGGAAACCTGCAGAAAACATTAGGCTGAAGTACTGAAATTACCACAGAAGAACGTTGTTTCTTAACGTTCTCTGAAAATTCTGAAAACATGATTTTAAATAGAACCATGAGGAAACCTGTAAGAAATGTTATGCTGAAGTATTGCAACATATGGTTCTAAGAATGTTATATTCTAGCTCGGTATCATGCACCATTCCAGAACATTGTTGGACGGTTGTCTGCAAAATAACATAATACCCTGACTACATACATTTCTACATTTATTTTGCGACGCGAGCGTTGCAAAATAAATGTAGAAATTTATATTATTCAATTATTGCACCCACACTGCTCGCGCACACCAACGAGTGTCTGCATTGCCAAGGGCTAAAATAGAAGTCAGTTCTATTTGTGACGCAGATTGCGCTGCAAGTCCTGCCTCTCCCATCTCCTCATTGGTTTATAGAAGCAGGTACCCACGTGCCATCTCCTCATTGGTTATACCCACATGGGTGTTTGAAGGATGAACTGTGTTGTTGGTCA
The DNA here is from genome assembly GCF_018296145.1 of Oncorhynchus tshawytscha. Lineage (NCBI taxonomy): Eukaryota > Metazoa > Chordata > Actinopteri > Salmoniformes > Salmonidae > Oncorhynchus > Oncorhynchus tshawytscha. The sequence continues at coordinate 46,473,372 of NC_056446.1, read as the reverse complement.
TCGTGGTAATACTATGAAAGTTTAGATGCCAATCACCATATAAGTTCAAAGATGAAAAAGCCTGGAAGGAGGAGAAATGACTAGAAACGATTCACTTGACCGTTTTATGTGTGGATTAATTGTCGGAGTAGAGGACTTTGTGCATTTCAGGTAAAATAACAACTCGATGTTTATATCCCAGGACAAATTAGCTAGCAACAGCAAGCTATCTAAATAGGGCAAATTAGCTAGCAAGTGCAAGCTAGTTAAATTGGCATAAATGTTTAATGCTTTTCTAACGGTTCCCATATTACTGTAATTGGTTCAGAGTTTGTTTTGATATTTTAACCTGTGTGTCGTGGTCGCATTTGGTGTGGGGGGACAAAATACATGTATGCACAATGGCACACGATGGCGCACGCTCGCAATAGGTTTGGGTTCCGTGTAAGACAACCACATTCTCACCAAGCTCTAAGAAACATATCGTTCTCAGAACTGAGCTGAGCTAACTTAAAAATCGTATTTAACAAACATTATTTAGAATTCAAATAGGCCATCTCAAATACAGATAATTTAAAATAACATTTTTATTTTCATATAATTACAATCTACCATGTCATATGCAAATACAGGGCCTTCAGAAAGTGTTCATTCTCTTTGACTTTATTCACATGTTGGTACATTACAGCCCCATTCTAAAATGGAATACATAAATGCAAATCCTCATCAGTCTACACACAATACCCCATAATGACAAAGCAAAAACAGGTTTAGAAATGTTTGCATATTTCTTAAAAATGAACTGAAATACCTTATTTACATAAGTATTCAGACACTTTGGTATGAGTGTCAAAATTCAGCTATGGTGCATCCTGTTTCCATTGATCATCCTTGAGATGTTTCTAAAACTTGGTTGGACCACCTGTAGTAAATTCAATTGATTGGACATGACTTGGAAAGACTCACACCTGTCTATATAAGGTCCCACAGTTGACAGTGCAGTCAGAGTAAAAACCAAGCCTTGAGGTCGAAGGAATTGTACGTAGTGCTACGAGACAGGATTGTGTCGAGGCACAGATCTGGGGAAGGGTACCAAAACATTTCTGCATCATTGTCCGCCCGGCCAAACTGAGAAATCGGGGTAGAAGGGCCTTGGTCAGGGAGGTGACCAAGAACCCAATAGTCACTCTGACAGAGCTCCAGAGTTCCTCTGTGGAGATGGGAGAACCTTTTCTGCAGCACTCCACCAATCAGGCTTTTATGGTAGAGTGGCCAGATGGAAGCCACTCCTCAATAAAAGGCACATGACAGACACCTTAGAGTTTGCCAAAAGGCACCAAAATGACTCTCAGATCACGTAAAACAAGTTTTTATTGCCTGATGAAAGCAAGATTGAACTCTTTGGCCTGAATGCCAAGCATCACGTCTGGAGGGAACTAGACACCGCTCATCACCTGGCCAATACTATCCCTATGGTGAAGCATGGAGGTGGCAGCATCATGCTGTGGGGATGTTTTTCAGGGGCTAGGAGACTAGTCAGGATCGAGGGAAAGATGAACGGAGCAAAGTACAGGGAGATCCTTGATGAAAACCTACTCCAGGGCACTCAGGACCTCAGACTGGGGTGAATCTTCACCTTCCAACAGGACAAAAACCCTAAGCACACAGTCAAGACAACGTAGGAGTGGCTTCGGGACAAGTCTCTGAATGTCCTTGAGTGGCTCAGCCAGAGCCCGGACTTGAACCCGATCGAACATCTCTGGAGAGACCTTATAATAGCTGTGCAGCAACGCTCCCCATCCAACTTGACAGAGCTTTAGAGGATCTGCAGAGAAGAATGGGAGAAACTCCCAAAATACAGGTGTACCAAGCTTGTAGTGTCCTACCCAAGAAGACTCGAGGCTGTAATCGTTGCCAAAGGTGCTTCAACAAAGTACTGAGTCTGAATACTCATGTAAATGTTATATTTCAGTTTTTTATTTTGTAAAAATGTGCTCACAAATATTAAAACGTTGTCATTATGTGGTATTGTGTGGAGATTGATGAGGGAAAATAACTATTTAATCAATTTTAGAATAAGGCTGTAACGTAACAAAATGTGGAAAAATTCAAGGGGTCTAATCAATTTTAGAATAAGGCTGTAACGTAACAAAATGTGGAAAAATTCAAGGGGTCTGAATACTTTCCGAATGCATGTATGTCATGCTATAAAAGCCTACAGAAAATCTGTACTATTTTCACATAAATATTGATTCGAAAATAGATATCAGGCCTAAATTAGTTGAAATATTATAGACACATCTGAACAAGAAGATGCATTCAATACATTCATCATCATCTAATGCGAACAGAGAGAGAGAGAGAGAGAGAGAGAGAGAGAGAGAGAGAGAGAGAGAGAGAGAGAGAGAGAGAGAGAGAGAGAGAGAGAGAGAGAGAGAGAGGGTAATGAGAGAGAGAGAGAGAGAGAGAGAGAGAGAGGGGTAAAGAGAGAGAGAGAGAGAGAGAGAGAGAGAGTGAGAGAGAGAGAGAGTGAGAGAGAGAGAGAGAGAGAGAGGGTAAAGAGAGCCCTGAGGCCAAGTGCTTTACCGAAGAATGAGCCAGTGTGTGTGTGTGTGTGTGTGTGTGTGTGTGTGTGTGTGTGTGTGTGTGTGTGTGTGTGTGTGTGTGCGTGCGTGCGTGCATGCGTGTGTGTGTGTGCGTGCGTGTGAGCGTGTGTGAGAGTGAGTGTGTGTGTGGTGGTGAGTTCTGAGTCTCAACGTAAAGAAACAACCTTCTCTCCAGAGTCCACATTAGGGTTAGTGTAGCTCTCTCTAGCCTTATGATTTTCTACAATACCACTCTACATAATCTAGCTCTATGATGTTTTACAAGAGGGTTTTCCAATGCTCTCTTCGTCTGGGGGCGCCCAAGCAGAGGGTTGGAAAACTCTGTTCTACAATACCATTCTACATCACCTAGCTCTAGGATCTTCTTCATTCTATACACACCTCTATGTGTTCTATGTTCACACATGAAGTTCACACACACAGTTGTCAGTGTCTGTATCTGCAAAGAGACTGCACACCATCTAGTGGGGTATGTCTGGCAGGAGAGGGAGACTTGTTAAAATACAGTTCTGTCTTTTAGTCACTAAGACACCACCTCCTGGACACAGGAGAGAGACAGCACCCCCTCCTGGACACAGGCGAGAGACAGACAGCACCCCCTCCTGGACACAGGAGAGAGACAGACAGCACCACCTCCTGGACACAGGAGAGAGACTGACAGCACCACCTCCTGGACACAGGAGAGAGACAGACAGCACCCCCTCCTGGACACAGGAGAGAGACAGACAGCACCCCCTCCTGGACACAGGAGAGAGACAGACAGCACCACCTCCTGGACACAGTACAGCTGAGCGAGACAAAGTGGGGTTTCTGCGTAAGACACACACACACACACAGGGTTAGATAGGTAATTGTTATTCTCCAGCCTGCTGCTAGAGGACTGAAAATAGAGAAGTAGACCTTTAACAAAACTAGCAAACTACATTTTCAGCGACTCAATATTAGCAACTGTTTGGTATACTCAGTCAAAGTTCAATTTAGTAAAATAATTGGTTTGATTACTTTCATATACAAATATATCAACTTTGGATTGTGGTCAGTTAGATCACACATTTCATCACACAGACTAACCCTACTACACTTTTATCCACTCTCCTACTAGACTAGCACAGTATAGACTACCATAGTACAGACTACCACAGTATAGACTACCATGGTACAGACTTCCACAGTATAGACTACCATGGTACAGACTTCCACAGTATAGACTACCATGGTACAGACTACCACAGTATAGACTACCATGGTACAGACTACCACAGCATAGACCACCATAGTACAGACTACCACAGTATAGACTACCATGGTACAGACTACCACAGTATAGACTACCATGGTACAGACTACCACAGCATAGACCACCATAGTACAGACTACCACAGTATAGACTACCATGGTACAGACTACCACAGTATAGACTACCATGGTACAGACTACCACAGTACAGACTACCATGGTACAGAATACCACAGCATAGACTACCATGGTACAGACTACCACAGCATAGACCACCATGGTACAGACTACCACAGTATAGAATACCATGGTACAGACTACCATAGTATAGACTCCCACAGTATAAACTACCACAGTATAGACTACCACGGTATAGATTAAAACAGTATAGACTACCACAATGTAGACAACCACAGTATAGACTACCACGGCATAGACTACCACAGTACCACGGTACAGACTGCCACAGTATAGACTACCACTGTGTAGACAACCACAGTATAGACTACCATGGCATAGACTACCACAGTACCACGGTACAGACTGCCACAGTGCAGACTACCACGGTGTAGACAACCACAGTATAGACTACCACGGCATAGACTACCACAGTATCACGGTACAGACTGCCACAGTATAGACTACCACGGTGTAGACAACCACAGTATAGACTACCACAGTATAGACTACCACGGTATAGATTATGAGCACCTCTGCCCCCAGGGGGAACCACTTCCCTATGAGCACCTCTGCCCCCAGGGGAACCACTTCCCTATGAGCACCTCTGCCCCCAGGGGGAACCACTTCCCTATGAGCACCTCTGCCCCCAGGGGGAACCACTTCCCTATGAGCACCTCTGCCCCCAGGGGGAACCACTTCCCTATGAGCACCTCTGCCCCCAGGGGGAACCATTTCCCTATGAGCACCTCTGCCCCCAGGGAGAACCACTTCCCTATGAGCACCTCTGCCCCCAGGGGGAACCACTTCCCTATGAGCACCTCTGCCCCCAGGGGGAACCACTTCCCTATGAGCACCTCTACCCCAGGGGAACCACTTCCCTATGAGCACCTCTGCCCCCAGGGGAACCACTTCCCTATGAGTACCTCTACCCCAGGGGGAACCACTTCCCTATGAGCACCTCTACCCCAGGGGAACCACTTCCCTATGAGCGCCTCTGCCCCCCAGGGGGAACCACTTCCCTATGAGTGCCTCTACCCCAGGGGGAACCACTTCCCTATGAGCACCTCTGCCCCCAGGGGAACCACTTCCCTATGAGTACCTCTACCCTAGGGGGAACCACTTCCCTATGAGCACCTCTGCCCCCAGGGGAACCACTTCCCTATGAGTACCTCTACCCCAGGGGGAACCACTTCCCTATGAGCACCTCTACCCCAGGGGAACCACTTCCCTATGAGCGCCTCTGCCCCCAGGGGGAACCACTTCCCTATGAGTGCCTCTACCCCAGGGGGAACCACTTCCCTATGAGCGCCTCTACCCCAGGGGGAACCACTTCCCTATGAGTACCTCTACCCTAGGGGGAACCACTTCCCTATGAGCACCTCTACCCCCAGGGGGAACCACTTCCCTGCAGCCCAATATGGTGACTGGAGTATGGGTAGCTGTAGGCCAATATGGTAACTGGAGTATGTGTAGATGTAGGCCAATATGGTGACTGGAGTATGGGTAGCTGTGGGCCAATATGGTGACTGGAGTATGGGTAGCTGCAGCCCAATATGGTGACTGGAATATGGGTAGCTGTAGCCCAATATGGTGACTGGAGTATGTGTAGCTGCAGCCCAATATGGTGACTGTAGTATGGGTAGCTGTCCCCCAATATGGTGACTGGAGTATGGGTAGCTGTCCCCAATATGGTGACTGGAGTATGGGTAGCTGTCCCCAATATGGTGACTGGAGTATGGGTAGCTGTCCCCCAATATGGTGACTGGAGTATGGGTAGCTGTAGACCAATATGGTGACTGGAGTATGGGTAGCTGTCCCCCAGTATGGTGACTGGAGTATGGGTAGCTGTCCCCCAATATGGTGACTGGAGTATGGGTAGCTGTAGCCCAGTATGGTGACTGGAGTATGGGTAGCTGTAGCCCAGCATGGTGACTGGAGTATGGGTAGCTGCAGGCCAATATGGTAACTGGAGTATGTGTAGATGTAGGCCAATATGGTGACTGGAGTATGGGTAGCTGTCCCCCAGTATGGTGACTGGAGTATGGGTAGCTTTAGCCCAATATGGTGACTGGAGTATGGGTAGCTGCAGCCCAATATGGTGACTGGAGTATGGGTAGCTGTCCCCCAGTATGGTGACTGGAGTATGGGTAGCTTTAGCCCAATATGGTGACTGGAGTATGGGTAGCTGTCCCCCAGTATGGTGACTAGAGTATGGGTAGCTTTAGCCCAATATGGTGACTGGAGTATGGGTAGCTGTCCCCCAGTATGGTGACTGGAGTATGGGTAGCTTTAGCCCAATATGGTGACTGGAGTATGGGTAGCTGCAGCCCAATATGGTGACTGGAGTATGGGTAGCTGTAGCCCAATATGGTGACTGGAGTATGGGTAGCTGTGGTCCAATATGGTGACTGGAGTATGGGTAGCTGTCCCCAATATGGTGACTGGAGTATGGGTAGCTGTCCCCCAGTATGGTGACTGGAGTATAGGTAGCTGTCCCCCAATATGGTGACTGGAGTATGGGTAGCTGTAGCCCAGTATGGTGACTGGAGTATGGGTAGCTACAGGCCAATATTGTGACTGGAGTATGAGTAGCTGTAGGCCAATATGGTGACTGGAGTATGGGTAGCTGTAGGCCAATATGGTAACTGGAGTATGGGTAGCTGTAGCACAATATGGTGACTGGAGTAAGGGCAGCTGTCCCCCAGTATGGTGACTGGAGTATGGGTAGCTCTCCCCCAATATGGTGACTGGAGTATGGGTAGCTGTAGCCCAATATGGTGACTGGAGTATGGGTAGCTGTAGGCCAATATGGTGACTGGAGAATGGGTAGCTGTCCCCCAATATGGTGACTGGAGTATGGGTAGCTGTCCCCAATATGGTGACTGGAGTATGGGTAGCTGTCCGCAATATGGTGACTGGAGTATGGGTAGCTGTCCCCCAATATGGTGACTGGAGTATGGGTAGCTGTAGACCAATATTGTGACTGGAGTATGGGTAGCTGTAGCCCAATATGGTGACTGGAGTATGGGTAGCTGCAGGCCAATTTGGTGACTGGAGTATGGGTAGCTGTAGCACAATATGGTGATGGTAGTAAGGGCAGCTGTCCCCCAGTATGGTGACTGGAGTATGGGTAGCTGTCCCCCAATATGGTGACTGGAGTATGGGTAGCTGTATCCCAGTATGGTGACTGAAGTATGGGTAGCTACAGGCCAATATGGTGACTGGAGTATGGGTAGCTGTAGCACAATATGGTGACTGGAGTAAGGGCAGCTGTCCCCGAGTATGGTGACTGGAGTATGGGTAGCTGTCCCCCAATATGGTGACTGGAGTATGGGTAGCTGCAGCCCAATATAGTGACTGGAGTATGGGTAGCTGTTCCCCAGTATGGTGACTGGAGTATGGGTAGCTGTGGGCCAATATGGTGACTGGAGTATGGGTAGCTGTCCCCCAGTATGGTGACTAGAGTATGGGTAGCTGCAGCCCAATATGGTGACTGGAGTATGGGTAGCTGTGGGCCAATATGGTGACTGGAGTATGGGTAGCTGTAGCCCCAATATGGTGACTGGAGTATGTGTAGCTGCAGCCCAATATGGTGACTGGAGTATGGGTAGCTGTAGCCCAATATGGTGACTGGAGTATGGGTAGCTGTGGGCCAATATGGTGACTGGAGTATGGGTAGCTGTAGCCCCAATATGGTGACTGGAGTATGTGTAGCTGCAGCCCAATATGGTGACTGGAGTATGGGTAGCTGTAGCCCAGTATGGTGACTGGAGTATGGGTAGCTGTGGCCCATTATGGTGACTGGAGTATGGGTAGCTGCAGCCCAATGTGGTGACTGGAGTATGTGGGTGTTTCGAAAGGAGTGGGTGTATGGGAAGAGAATCAGCTAATTGGCCAGATATGTTGCCACTCAAGACCTTTTTGCGTGGCTGATTGGGATGCACCATGAGTCGAAAGTAAGCCTGCAACCGGTGCTCTGGTGTTGTGCCTGCCGACTTGAAGAGCTTCCTTCTAGGTGTCATGGTCTTGTCCCAGCGGCAGATACGTGGCTATTTTTTTCTCTCACATTTTATTTCAAGTAGGATAGCAGCCTATAAAATGAATAACTAATATTGATAACCATCTAGATGTCACCTTGATACATTCATACAGTCTACTACTCAATGGGGAAGGCATGAACAGCAACAACACGGGGACACAGTGTCCTTCGCTCCCACTTGACAAGCACTACTCTCCGGCAATGGCGTGGGAAGTAGCCAATTTAGGAAAGCCTTCCCATCTCTACCAGACTGTACCTGGCTGTACCTGGCTGTACCTGGCTGTACCTGGTTGTACCTGGCTGTACCTGGCTGTACATGGCTGTACCTGGCTGTACCTGGTTGTACCTGGCTGTACCTGGCTGTGCCGTGTTGTACATGGCTGTACCTGACTGTACCTGACTGTACCTGACTGTACCTGGCTGTACCTGACTGTACCTGACTGTACATTGCTGTACCTGGCAGTACCTGGTTGTACCTTGCTGTACTTGGCTATACCTGGCTGTACCTGGTGGTACCTGGCTGTACCTGGTTGTACCTGGCTGTACCTGGTTGTACCTGGCTGCACATGGCTGTACCTGGCTATACCTGACTGTACATGGCTGTACCTGGCTGTACATGGCTATACCTGGTTGTACCTGGCTGTACCTGGCTGTACATGGCTGTACCTGGCTGTACCTGGCTGTACCTGGCTATACCTGGTTGTACCTGGCTATACCTGGCTGTACCTGGCTATACCTGGTTGTACCTGGCTGTCCCTGGCTGTACATGGCTGTACCTTGCTGTACCTGGCTGTACCTGACTATACCTGGCTGCACATGGCTGCACCTGGCTGTACCTGGCTGTACCTGGCTGTACCTGGCTGCACCTGGCTGTACCTGGCTGCACCTGGCTGTACCTGGTTGTACTTGGTTGTGCCTGGCTGTACCTGGTTGTACCTGGCTGTACCTGGCTGTACCTGGCTGTACCTGGCTGTACCTGGTTGTACCTGGCTGCACCTGGTGTTACCTGGCTGTACCTGGCTGTACCTGGCTGTACCTGGTTGTACCTGGTGTTTCCTGGCTGTACCTGGTGTTACCTGGCTGTACCTGGTTGTATATGGCTGTACCTGACTATACATGGCTGTACCTGGCTGTACCTGGTTGTACCTGGTTGTACCTGGTGTTTCCTGGCTGTACCTGGTTGTACCTGGCTGTACCTGGTTGTATATGGCTGTACCTGACTATACATGGCTGTACCTGGCTGTACCTGGTTGTACATGGTTGTACCTGACTATACATGTCTGTACCTGGCTGTACCTGGTTGTACCTGGCTGTACCTTGCTGTACCTGGCTGCACCTGACTATACCTTGCTGTACTTGAAGGTACCTCCAGACACTTAAGGAATACGACGCAATGATAAAGAAAATGATTACTCTCCTTCCGTTCCTATATGTCTACTTCTCTATATTCCTCTCTCTATTTATCCCTCTTTCTCCACCTCTCTCCGTCCCAGCAAAATAACTCAACACCAAGGTAACTAACTAACTCAACAGCAAGGTAACTAACACAACACCAAGGTAACTAACTCAACACCAAGGTAACCAACTCAATACCAAGGTAACTAACTCAACACCAAGGTAACTAACTCAACACCAAGCCAAGTAACTATCTCAACACCAAGGTAACTAACTCAACAGCAAGGTAACTAATACAACAGCAAGGTAACTAATACAACAGCAAGGTAACTAATACAACAGCAAGGTAACTAACACAACAGCAGGCTAACTAAGTCAAAGAAGGAATGGCTTGGGTTAGAAAAGGGCAGGATAGAGGGATGGATAAGATGGATGGATCAAGGGACATGGGGAAGAACGAATGGTGGGAGAGATTGAGACAGATTGAGGGCAGGAGGGACCACACCCCAGCAGGCACTCTCATTGGTGGAGAGTTGAGGGACCCAGGCGATGTGATTGGACAACAAGCCTGCAACTCAGAGCATCCCATAATACCCAGCTCACTGAGGGCATCACCATGGAGACAGAGAACAACAGAAACAAACCCAGCATGCTCACAGAAAAACAAGAGGTACAGTAGGTGTGTGTGTGTGTAGGTGTGTGTGTGTGTGTGTTGAGCTCAGGTAGCAGTGTGTCAGAAGGCTGTCAGTCACTCATCCATCCAGCTGGCTAATTGGCTCCTTACCTTCCCTTTCCCTCCCTCCCTCCCTCTCTCTCTCCCTCTCCTCCCTCCTCCAGGCATAGCTCCTAACCGGGTGCCGGAGGCCAAAATGAATATGAGCCAATGCTCTGCTGCTGCTCTGTTTAATTATCTCACAGCGTGTGTGTGTGTGTGTGTGTGTGTGTGTGTGTGTGTGTGTGTGTGTGTGTGTGTGTGTGTGTGTGTGTGTGTGTGTGTGTGTGTTTTGTTTTACCGGCCCACACACCAGTGCTATGTTAAACAGCAAGGCATCCTGGGAATTGGAGTGACAGCTCATTTTGGTTCTGCAGTCTGAGACATTACGCACGCACACGCACACACACGCACACGCACACACGCACACACACACACACACACACACACACACACACACACACACACACACACACACACACACACACACACACACACACACACACACACACACACACACACACACACACACACACACACCCCCTCTCTGTGGAGCTCCTGGGTCGGGGCTGTCGTGACAGTGACAGGGTTGTTGACAAACACTAGCAGCCAGCGGCACCATGGGAAATGGTGTCAGCAGAATGACAGGAGCTGTTAATGTCTCGCCTCGACATCCACCGCCTGACAGACAGACACCTCACACGTCTCTTATACACACATCTCAAACAACATTTATTCGTCACATGCTTTGTAAACAACAGGTGGAGACTAACAGTGAAATGCTTACTTACGGGCCCTTCCCAACAATGCAGAGAGAAAGAAAATAGAGAAATAATAGAAAAGTTAAACACATAATAATAAATACACGATCAGTAACGTTAACTTGGCTATATACACTGTGTACCAGTACCGAGTCGATGTGCAGGGATACGAGGTAGTTGAGGTAAATATGTACATATAACTAGGAATAATGTGACAGATAAACAGAAGCAGTCACTTATGTGATGAGTCAAAAAACCTATTGCAAGAAGGGTCAATGCAGATGGTAACTATTTGGTTAGCTATTTAACTAACTATTTAGCAGTCTTATGGCTTGGGATGTCCAGGCTCCTGTTGGTTCCAGACTTGCTGCACTGGTACTTAGGTGGCTGGAGTCTTTGACACACAAACACACACACACACACACACATTCTGAGACATCTCGTACTATCACACAGAGAAACTGACACGCCAGGCAACATTCATGTCCACTATTTCAGTTCATTCCCTCAACATGAACATTCTATAAAACAGAAAAGAAACTACAAGATACAACAGATGAACTACATTTCAACAGATCCATTTTTACAATCAACCAAAACACAAACCTCAGTGAGGTCATTGCTCATCAGTGTTCTAAACTGCCCTGTTGGCACCAGGGATTCAAGATGTAAATGAGGTTAGTGAATTAATTCAAACATGGGGGGCGTTAAAACTAAAGGCTGATTTACCTCGGTTGGTAGAGACACGAGGGACCTCAAGAGTGGGTTTGGTGCTTTGTATTTATATACTTTAATAAGGGGTTCTAAGCTAACACATGGAATTGTTTTAAGATGGTCATACTAGGGATTATTTAGTTATTCGATTTTGAAATTTGAGACCCCCCGTAAGGTATCAAAAAAGATCAGAAAAGACTATTGGATGAAACATTGAATTTGATATTACTGCTAATAGCCCATAGAAACACATTGAATCACAGATAGTCCTTACTGCTATTAGCCCATAGAAACACATTGAATAACAGAGAGTCCTTACTGCTATTAGCCAATAGAAACACATTGAATAACAGATAGTCCTTACTGCTATTAGCCAATAGAAATGCATTGAAGAACAGATTCACTACATGGAACAGATATTCGTGTTCGTGAGAGTCTCATCATTCAATAGAGGGGTCATAATAGTTTTGTAGGCAAAACCATTCGGCAGCTACAGACATTTTTGTGAGAAGACCGATTTTCGGGATGTCTCATGGTCTGACAAACATCGCTTTAGCTGTGCCACACTTCACCACAGATGGAAGGGTGTCGGGGGACGCGGCATTTTGAGACACAACCCATAAAACCATCTCTCTCTCTCTCAGACCTAACCCATGAAAACATCTCTCCCTTAGACCTAAACCATGAAAACATCTCTCTCTCTCAGACCTAACCCATGAAAACATATCTCTCTCTCTCAGACCTATCCCATGAAAACATCTCTTTCTCTCAGACCTAACCCATAAAAACATCTCTCTCTCTCAGACCTGACCCATGAAAACATCTCTTTCTCAGACCTAACCCATGAAAACATCCTCTCTCAGACCTAACCCATGAAAACATCTCTCTCTCTCAGACCTAACCCATGACAACATCTCTCTCTCTCAGACCTAACCCATGAAAACATCTCTCTCTCTCAGACCTAACCCATAAAAACATCTCTCGCTCTCAGACCTAACCCATAAAAACATCTCTCTCTCTCAGACCTAACCCATAAAAACATCTCACTCTATCAGACCTAACCCATAAAAACATCTCTCTCTATCAGACCTAACCCATAAAAACATCTCTCTCTCAGACCTAACCCATGAAAACATCTCTCTCTCAGACCTAACCCATGAAAACATCTCACTCTCTCTCTCAGACCTAACCCATGAAAACATCTCTCTCTCAGACCTAACCCATGAAAACATCTCTCTCTCAGACCTAACCCATGAAAACATCTCTTTCTCTCTCAGACCTAACCCATGAAAACATATCTCTCTCAGACCTAACCCATGACAACATCTCTCTCTCTCAGACCTAACCCATGACAACATCTCTCTCTCTCAGACCTAACCCATGAAAACATCTCTCGCTCTCAGACCTAACCCATAAAAACATATCTCTCTCTCTCAGACCTAACCCATGAAAACATCTCTCTCTCAGACCTAACCCATAAAAACATCTCTCTCTCAGACCTAACCCATGAAAACATCTCTCTCTCAGACCTAACCCATGAAAACATCTCTCTCTCTCTCAGACCTAACCCATGGAAACATCTCTCTCTCAGACCTAACCCATGAAAACATCTACCTCTCTCTCAGACCTAACCCATAAAACAATCTCTCTCTCTCCCAGACCTAACCCATGAAAACATCTCTCTCTCAGACCTAACCCATGAAAACATCTGTCTCTCAGACCTAACCCATGAAAACATCTCTCTCTCAGACCTAACCCATGAAAACATGTCTCTCTCTCAGACCTAACCCATGACAACATCTCTCTCTCTCAGACCTATCCCATGAAAACATCCTTTCTCTCAGACCTAACCCATAAAAACATCTCTCTCTCAGACCTGACCCATGAAAACATCTCTCTCTCTCAGACCAAACCCATGAAAACATCTCTCTCTCAGACCTAACCCATGAAAACATCTCTCTCTCAGACCTAACCCATAAAACAATCTCTCTCTCTCTCAGACCTAACCCATGAAAACATCTCTCTCTCTCAGACCTAACCCATGAAAACATCTCTCTCTCTCAGACCTAACCCATGAAAACATCTCTCTCTCTCAGACCTAACCCATGAAAACATCTCTCTCTCTCAGACCTAACCCATGAAAACATCTCTCCCTTAGACCTAAACCATGAAAACATCTCTCTCTCTCAGACCTAACACATGAAAACATCTCTTTCTCTCTCAGACCTAACCCGTGACAACATCTCTCTCTCTCAGACCTATCCCATGAAAACATCTCTTTCTCTCAGACCTAACCCATAAAAACATCTCTCTCTCTCTCAGACCTGACCCATGAAAACATCTCTCTCTCTCTCAGACCTAACCCATAAAAACATCTCTCTCTCAGACCTAACCCATAAAAACATCTCTCTCTCAGATCTAACCCATGGAAACATCTCTCTCTCAGACCTAACCCATGAAAACATCTACCTCTCTCTCAGACCTAACCCATAAAACAATCTCTCTCTCTCTCCCAGACCTAACCAATGAAAACATCTCTCTCTCAGACCTAACCCATGAAAACATCTGTCTCTCAGACCTAACCCATGAAAACATCTCTCTCTCAGACCTAACCCATGAAAACATGTCTCTCTCTCAGACCTAACCCATGACAACATCTCTCTCTCTCAGACCTATCCCATGAAAACATCTCTCTCTCTCAGACCTAACCCATGAAAACATCTCTCTCTCTCAGACCTAACCCATAAAAACATCTCTCTCTCTCAGACCTATCCCATGAAAACATCTCTCTCTCTCAGACCTAACCCATGAAAACATCTCTCTCTCAGACCTAACCCATAAAAACATCTCTCTCTCTCTCAGACCTAACCCATGAAAACATCTCTCTCTCTCAGACCTAACCCATAAAAACATCTCTCTCTCTCAGACCTAACCCATAAAAACATCTCTCTCAGACCTAACCCATGAAAACATCTCTCTCTCTTAGACCTAACCCATGAAAACAGCTCTCTCAGACCTAACCCATGAAAACATCTCTCTCAGACCTAACCCATGAAAACATCTCTCTCTCAGACCTAACATATAAAAACATCTCTCTCTCAGACCTAACCCAAGAAAACATCTCTCTCTCTCTCTATCAGACCTAACCCATAAAAACATCTCTCTCTCAGACCTAACCCATAAAAGCATCTCTCTCTCTCAGACCTAACCCATAAAAACATCTCTCTCTCTCAGACCTAACCCATAAAAACATCTCTCTCAGACCTAACCCATGAAAACATCTCTCTCTCTTAGACCTAACCCATGAAAACATCTCTCTCAGACCTAACCCATGAAAACATCTCTCTCTCAGACCTAACATATAAAAACATCTCTCTCTCAGACCTAACCCAAGAAAACATCTCTCTCTCTCTCTCTATCAGACCTAACCCATGAAAACATCTTTCTCTCAGACCTAACCCAGAAAAACATCTCTCTGTCTCAGACCTAACCCATAAAAACATCTCTCTCTCTCTCTCAGACCTAACGCATAAAAACATCTCTGTCTCTCTCTGAGACCTAACCCATAAAAACATCTCTCTCTTAGACCTAACCCCATGAAAACATCTCTGTCTCTCTCTCTGACCTAACCCATAAAAACATCTCTCTCTCTTAGACCTAACCCCATGAAAACATCTCTGTCTCTCTCTCTGACCTAACCCATAAAAACATCTCTCTCTCAGACCTAACCCATAAAAGCATCTCTCTCTCTCAGACCTAACCCATAAAAACATCTCTCTCTCAGACCTAACCCATAAAAACATCTCTCCCTCTCAGACCTAACCCATAAAAACATCTCTCCCTCTCAGACCTAACCCATAAAAGCATCTCTCTCTCTCAGACCTAACCCATAAAAACATCTCTCTCTCTCTCTCAGACCTAACCCATAAAAACATCTCTCTAGCTTAAACAGACGGATTTTGATGGAGATGTTAATATTATGTTAATTCGATTTCCACGGGGGCTCGGACATTGTAGGCCTTGGGAGAGAAGTGAGATACACTACATGACCAAATGTATGTGGACACCTGCCCGTCAAACATCTCATTCCAAAATCAGGGATATGAATATGTAATTGGTCCCCCTCTGCTGCTAACAGCCTCCACTCTTCTGAGAAGTCATTAATATGGAGTTGGTCCCCCCTTTGCTGCTATAACAGCCTCCACTCTTTTGGGAAGGCTTTAATATGGAGTTGGTACCCCCTTTGCTGCTATAACAGCCTCCACTCTTCTGGGAAGTCATTAATATGTAGTTGGTCCCCCTTTGCTGCTAACAACCTCCACTCTTCTGGGAAGGCTTTCCACTAGATGTTGGAACATTGCTGCAGGGACTTGCTTCCATTCAGCCACAACAGTATTAGTGAGGTCTGGCACTGATGTTGGGTGAGTAGGCGTGGCTTTCAGTCGGCGTTCCAATTTATCCCAAAGATGTTCAATGGGGTTGAGGTCAGGGGTCTGTGCAGGACAGTCAAGTTCTTCCACACCCATCTCAACAAACCATTTCTGTATTGACCTCGCTTTTTGCACGGGGACATTTTCATGCTGAAACAGGATTCCCCAAACTGTTGCCACAAAGTTGGAAGCACAGAATCATCTAGAATGTCATTGTATGCTGTATCATGAAGATTTCCCTTCACTGGAACTAAGGGGCCTAGCCTGAACCATGAAAAACAGCCCCCGACCATTATTCCTCCTCCTCCAAACTTTGCAGTTGGCACTAAGCATTTTAAATGGGGGCAATGCAAGTAGTCCTGGGTAGCCCTTTGATTGTGTGTTCTGCAGTCTTATGGCTTGGGGATAGAAGCTGTTCAGGAGCCTTTTGGTCCCAGATTTGGCACTCCGGTACCGCTTGCTGTGGGGTAGCAGAAAGAACAGTCTATAATTTGGGTGGAGACTATTTGTAGGGCTTTCCTCTGACACTGCCCGGTATAGAGGTCATGGATGGCAGGGAGCCTGGCCCCAGTGATGTACTGGGCCAAAAGCACTACCCTCAGCTGGTGCTCTCATGCGTGGTTCAGTGTTGCTCGCCTCGAAGCGAGCATAGAAAGCATTTAGCTCGTCTAGTAGGCTTGCGTCACTGGGCAGCTCGCGGCTGGGTTGCACTTTGAAATACGTGATAGTCTGTAAACCATGCCACATTCAACGAGCGTCAAAGTACCTTTAATTAGCCAGGTAAGCTAATTGAGAACAAGTTCTCATTTACAACTGCAACCTGTCCAAGATAAAGAAAAGCAGACAACACATGGAATAAACGTGGAATAAAGCGTACAGTCAATAACACAATAGAAAACAAAAGAAAGTCTATATACAGTGTGTGCAAATGGCGTGAGGAGGGAAGGCAAACTGTTACTGCTATTTTTTTATTTTTTTATTTTAGTAAATACTTTAACACTTATTTTTCTTAAAACTGCATTGTTGGTCAAGGGCTTGTAAGTAAGCATTTCACTGTAAGATCTACACCTGGGGGCTGTTGCGTGAGACTTGGTCGAGGAAGTCCAGCTGTGAGGACAGAGGGCATGGTCTGGCAGCCAGCTGAAGGCGGACCAGACTGGTGGACAGCCTACTGTTTATCAGAGTAGAGCTGACTCCAGACATTATCGCTCCTATTTGTTACAGTTATCCTGCTAACATCATTTAGCCTTTCTGTTTATCAGGAGGACAATGGATGAGGTTAGAAACAAACTCACATGTAAACGCCTCAGGTATTCCACTCAGCACACACAAAAACTCACACACACACACACACACACACACACACCACACACACAAACCAGGGTGAGCAAGCGGAGGAAAAGTGAGTCAAGTGCTTCTTTTCATGCTCCATTTTCAGCAGGTGTCGCTCGCCTGAACCTGCTTCCCTTCCTTCCCTCTTGTTCCCTCTTTCGCCCCCTTTCCACCTCTCTCTATCCCTCACTCTGCAAGGATTGTGTCTGTTTGTGCGTGTGTGTGTGTGTGTGTGTGCAGTGTGAGGTAGATTTGGGGTGACAGCAGCGGAGCATCCTCCAGTCACCCCCTATAAAGGGTTGGGTTCTGATCAAAGCTGTGCAGCTCGGCGGAGAGGCGGAAAGGCTCCAGCGGTGTGTTTCCCTGTCTCAGCGTCTCGCAGCGTCTCGCAGCATCTCTCAGCATCTCGCAGAGTGGAAACGGTTTGAAGTTTCATTCAGCTCCGTTTTGCCTTGACAGTAAAACATTGGTTTTATTTCCCTGCCTGCCTGCGCCCTGTGACAACTAGGCTGTATAACAAATCCAGAAACACACAAAGGCCAACACAGCACACACACATACATAAACACCAGAGGAGGCTCCTCAGAGCCTCAGAAGGGGAGGACAACTCAGTTAATTATTATTATTTTTTTAAATAGTGAAACAAAATGATTATCCTTTTTAGATAAAACTATACTAAATATATCCAAGTCACCAAATAGCTGAAAAACTCACTGCTTTGCAATGAAGGTCTACAGTAGCCTCATCAGCACTCTGTAGGGTAGCACCATGGAGTAGCCGGAGGACAGCTAGTTTCCATCCTCCTCTGGGTATATTGACTACAATACAAAACCTAGGAGGCTCATGGTTCTCAACCCCTTCCATAGACTTACACAGCAATTATGATGGCATCCTGAGGAGGTCCTCCACCCTACCAGAGCACTTGGAGCATGAACTGACATGTTGTCTATCCAATCAAAGGATCAGAGAATGAATCTAGTAATATATTCAAAACTTAAGAAGAAGCAGCAGAGAGAGAGAGAGCAATCTATATTTCCTGGTATTATTTTCTTCTTCTCACTTTACCTAGTAGGTGCGGCAGGTGATTGGCAGGTTACTTGCAAGTATGATAGGTGACTGGCAGGTGCGACAAGTGACGGTAGCTGACCGGCAGGTGTGGTAGATTTCAAATAGGCTTTACGGTGAAAGCACACCATGCGATTATCTGAGGACAGCACCGCGCACACAAAACCATAAAAACATATTTCAACCAATCAGGTGCGACACGAAAGTCAGAAATAGCGATATAATAAATGCCTTACCTTCTGTTGGCACTCCTAAAGGTCCCAGTTACATCACAAATCATAATTTTGTTCAATAATGTCCTTCTTTATATCCATAACACTCAGTTTAGCTGGCACGCTTCAGTCAATAATCCACCCAGTTTCCCTCCATCAAAATGCATACAATATGAATCCCAAACGTTACTAATAAACTTTTCCAAACAAGTCAAACGTTTATAATCAAACCTTAGGTACCCTAATATGTAAATAAATGATACAATTTAAGACAGAGAATCGTTATTGTCTTTACCGGAGAAAAATACCAAAGAACGCGTTCTCATTCCCGCTTGGAAACACTACAGCCAAAATGGGAGCCATCTAGAAAAACTTCCATTTCTGGCTCATTTTTCCAAAAACCAGCCTGAAACTCTTTCTAAAGACTGTTGACATCTAGTGGAAGCACTAGGAACTGCAATCTGGGAGGACTTCGCCATATAATAAAAGTGATAGCCATTGAAAATAGTGGTAGGCTGAATTTCTTTTGGGGGGGGTGGTTTGTCCTCGGGGTTTCGCCTGCCATATCAGTTCTGTTATACTCACAGACCTAACTTGAACAGTTTTAGAAACTTTCGAATGTTTTCTATCCAAATCTATAAGCATATCTGAGTAACAGGCAGTTTACTTTGGGCACGCTTTTCATCTGGATGTCAAAATACTGCCCCCTATCACAAACAAGTTTTAAGGAGAAGCAGCAGAAAGAGAGAGAGAGCTATCTATATTTCCTGGTATTATTTTCTTCTTCTCACTTTACCTGGCAGGTGACGGCAGCTGACCAGGCATAGTGAAGATAGATAGATATTCTCTGGAAGATACGGCAGGTGACCGTCAGGTGACGGTAGCTGACCCGGCATAGTGAAGATAGATAGATATTCTCTGGAAGATATGGCAGGTGACCGTCAGGTGCAGCAGGTGACCGGCATAGTGAAGATAGATATTCTCTGGGAGATACAGCAGATGACCAGCAGATGACCAGCAGGTGGCCGGCAGGGTAGCCTAGTGGTTAGAGCGTTGGACTAGTAACCGGAAGGTTGCAAGTTCAAACCCCCGAGCTGACAAGATACAAATCTGTCGTTCTGCCCCTGAACAGACAGTTAACCCACTGTTCCTAGGCCGTCATTGAAAATAAGAATTTGTTCTCAACTGACTTGCCTAGTTAAATAAAGATAAAATTTAAATAATTTTTTTTTTTAAAAGGTGACCGGCACAGTGAAGATAGATATTCTCTGGAAGATACAGCACATGACCAGCAGGTGACCGGCAGGTGCGGCAGGTGTCCGGCGTAGTGAAGATGGATAGATAGATATTCTCTGAAAGGTGACCTGCAGGTTACCGGCAGGTGCAAGAGAGTGACTGGCAGGTGCGGCAGGTGACTGGCAGATGACCGGCAGGTGCGGCAGGTGACCGGCATAGTGAAGATGGATAGATAGATATTCTCTGAAAGGTGACCGGCAGGTGACCGGCAGGTTACCGGCAGGTGCAAGAGAGTGACTGGCAGGTGCGGCAGGTGACTGGCAGGTGTGGTAGATGCGGTAGGTGAACGATAGGTGCGGCAAGGTGACCGGAAGGTGCAAGAGAGTGAGTGGCAGGTGATCGACAGGTGCGGCAGGTGATCGACAGGTGCGGCAGGTGATCGACATGTGCGGCAGGTGATCGACAGGCGCGGCAGGTGATCGACAGGCGCGGCAGGTGATCGACAGGTGTGGCAGGTGATCGACAGGTGCGTCAGGTGACCGACAGGTGACCGGCAGGTGTGGTAGATGAGGCAGTTGAACGACAGGTGTGGCAGGTGACTGGCAGGTGCGGCAGGCGACCGGCAGATGTGGCAGGTGGGGCAGGTGACCAGCGTCAGACCGAGGCTCTGCATCTGTCCTCGTGCTCCTAGACCTTAGTGCTGCTTTTGATACCATCGATCACCACATTCTTTTGGAGAATTGGTCTACACGGACAAGTTCTGGCCTGGTTTAGATCTTGTCAGAAAGATATCAGTTTGTCTCTGTGGATGGTTTGCCCTCTGACAAATCAATTGTACATTTCGGTGTTCCTCAAGGCTCCGTATTAGGACCACTATTGTTTTCACTATATATTTTACCTGTTGGTGATGTCATTCAGAAACATAATGTTAACTTTCACTGCTATGAGGATGACACACAGCTGTACATTTTGATGAAACATGGTGAAGCCCCAAAATTGCCCTCACTGGAAGCCTGTTTCAGGCATAAGGAAGTGGAAGGCTGCAAATGTTCTACTTTAAACTCGGACAAAACAGAGATGCTTTTTCTAGGTCCCAAGAAACAAAGAGATCTTCTGTTGAATCTGACAATTAATCTTGATGGTTGTACAGTCGTCTAAAATAAAACTGTGAAGGACCTCTGCGTTACTCTGGACCCAGATTTCTCTTTTGACGAACATATCAAGACTGTTTCAAGGATAGCTTTTTTCCATCTACGTAACATTGCAAAAATCAGAAGTTTTCTGTCCAAAAATGATGCAGAAAACGTATACATGCTTTTGTCACTTCGAGGTTAGACTACTGCAAGTCTCTACTTTCCGGCTACCCGGATAAAGCACTAAATAAACTTCAGTTAGTGCTAAACACGGCTGTTAGAATCTTGACTAGAACCTAAAAATGTCATCATATTACTCCAGTGCTAGCCTCTCTACACTGGCTTCCTGTTAAGGCTAGGGCTGATTTCAAGGTTTTACTGCTAACCTACAAAGCATTACATGGGCTTGCTCCTGCCTATCTCTCTGATTTGGTCCTGCCGTACATACCTACACATACGTTACGGTCACAAGACGCAGGCCTCCTTATTGTCCCTAGAATTTCTAAGCAAACAGCTGGAGGCAGGGCTTTCTCCTATAGAGCCTACCCATGTAGCCTACCCTGCCTACCCATGTGAAAGACACAGACTCGGTCTCAACCATTAATTCTTTATGTAAGACTCACTTCTTAAGTAGGTCCTATGATTGACTTGTTAATTTGTTTATTCCATGTGTAACTCTGTGTTGTCTGCTCACACTGCTATGCTTTATCTTGGCCAGGTCGCAGTTGTAAATGAGAACTTGTTCTCAACTAGCCTACCTGGTTAAATAAAGGTGAAATAAAAAAATAAAAATAAAAATAAATAAATTGAGTGTAGTCTGGCGCAGGAGTGTAAAGGTGAACTGAAAGGCACTGAGCAATGGACTGCCATTGCTGTCTCTGCCTGGCCGGTTCCCCTCTCTCCACTGGGATTCTATATTACAGGGGCTGAGTCACTGGCTTACTGGTGCTCTTCCATGTCATCCCTAGGAGGGGTGCGTCACTTGAGTGGGTTGAGTCACTGATGTGAGTCACTGTCCCGGTTGGCGGCCCACCTTGGGTTGTGCCGTGGCAGAGATCTTTGTGGGCTATACTAGGCCTTATCTCAGGATGGTAAGTTGGTGGTTGAAGATATCCCTCTAGTGGTGTGGGGGCTGTGCTTTGGCAAAGTGGGTGGGATTATATCCTGCCTGTTCGGCTCTGTCCGGGGGTATCGTCAGATGGGGCATCGGGGGGCTAGGGTCAGTCTGTTATATCTGGAGTACTTCTCCTGTCTTATCCAGTGTCCTGTGTGAATTTAAGTATGCTCTCTCTAATTCTCTCTCTCTTTCTATCTTTCTTTCTCTCTCTCGGAGGACCAGAGCCTTAGGACCATTCCTCAGAACTACCTGCCCTGATGACTCCTTGCTGTCCCTAGTCCACCTGGCCGTGCTGCTGCTCCAGTTTCAACTGTTCTGCCTATGGCTATGGAACCCTGACCTGTTCACCGGACGTGCTACCTGTCCCAGACCTGCTGTTGTCAACTCTCTAGAGACAGCAGGAGTGGTATAGGTACTCTGAATGATCGGCTATGAAAAGCCAACTGACATTTCCTCCTGAGGTGCTGACCTGTTGCACCCTCGACAACCACTGTAGTTATTATTATTTGACCCTGCAGGTCATCTATGAACATTTGAACATCTTGGCCGTGTTCTGTTATAATCTCCACCCGACACAACCAGAAGAGGACTGGCCACCCCACATAGCCTGGTTCCTCTCTAGGTTTCTTCCTAGTTTTGGGCCTTTCTAGGGAGTTTTTCCTAGCCACCGTGCTTCTACACCTGCATTGCTTGCTGTTTGGGGTTTTAGACTGGGTTTCTGTACAGCACTTTGAGATATCAGCTGATGTACGAAGGGCTTAAATATACATTTGATTTTATTTAGGTGAAGAATAGTGAAGAGAGATAGTTGACCTGTAGGTGTGGTAGATGGGCCAGGTAGAATGACGGCAGGTGCAAGAGACCGGCATGCATCTGTGTGAAGATACATTTGAAATCTGAAGTTTACATTCATCATAAACTCAGTTTTTCACTTTTCCTGACATTTAATCATAGTAAAAATTCCCTGTCTTAGGTCAGTTAGGATCACCACTTTATTTTAAGAATGTGAAATGTCAGGATAATAGTAGAGAGAATGATTTATTTCAGTTTTATTTATTTCATCACATTCCCAGTGGGTCAGAAGTTTACATACACTCAATTAGTATTTGGTAGCATTGCCTTTAAATTGTTTAAACTTGGGTCAAACGTTTTGGGTAGGCTTCCACAAGCTTCCCACAATAAGTTGAGTGAATTTTAGCCCATTCCTGCTGACAGAGCTGGTGTAACTGAGTCAGGTTTGTAGGCCTCCTTCCTCACACATGCATTTCAGTTCTGCCCACAAATTCTATAGGATTGTGGTCAGGGCTTTGTGATGGCCACTCCAATACCTTGACTTTGGTGTCCTTAAGCCATTTTGCCACAACTTTGGAAGTATGCTTGGGGTCGTTGTGTGTTTGGAAGAACCATTTGCTACCAAGCTTTAACTTCCTGACTGATGTCTTGAGATGTTTCTTTAATATATCCACATAATTTTCCTACCTCATGATGCCATCTATTTTGTGAAGTGCACCAGTCCCTCCTGCAGCAAAGCACCCCCACAACATGATGCTGCCACCCCCGTGCTTCACGGTTGGGATGGTGTTCTTTGGCTTGTAAGCCTCCCCCTTTTTCCTCCAAACATAATGATGGTCATTATGGCCAAACAGTTCTATTTTTGTTTCATCAGACGAGAGAACATTTCTCTAAGTAGTACGATCTTTATCCCCATGTGCATACCGTAGTCTGGCTTTTTTATGGCGGTTTTGGAGCAGTAGCTTCTACCTTGCTGAGCGGCCTTCAGGTTATACCGATATAGGTCTCGTTTTACTGTGGATACAGATACTTTTGTACTCGTTACCTCCAGCATCTTCACAAGGTCCTTTGCTGTTGTTCTGGGATTGATTTGCACTTTTAGCACCAAAGTACGTTCTTCTCGAGGAGACAGAACGCGTCTCCTTCCTGAGCGGTATGTTGTTTTTCTGTTTTGGCTGATTTTTTTAAATTTTCCATGATGTCAAGCAAAGAGGCACTGAGTTTGAAGGTAGCCATTGAAATACATCCACAGGTACACCTCCAATTGACTCAAATTATGTAAATTAGCAGAAGCTTCTAAAGCCATGACATCATTTTCTGGAATTTTCAAGCTGTTTAAAGGCACAGTCAACTTAGTGTATGTAAACTTCTGACCCACTGGAATTGTGATACAGTGAATTATAAGTGAAATAATCTGTCTGTAAAAAATAATTGGAAAAATGACTTGTGTCGTGCACAAAGTAGATGTCCTAACCGACTTGCCAAATATTTAGTTTGTTAACTAGAAATTTGTGGAGTGGTTTAAAAATTTTATTTTATGACTCCAACATAATTGTATGTAAAACTTCCAACTTCAACTGTAACTATTTGCTGAAAAACTGGGAGACGTAAATCAGCAATCATCAATAAAAAGTAGTCAGTGTTTATTTGTTTTGGTGTGGAAGGAGAAATGTAATGTATGTTTTTAACTAGAGGGTTAGTTCATGTTTTAGCTATGGATGGAAGGACAGAAGATAAACTTAAAATAGTTTTTGTTTTCATTGTTTGTGTTTTTAATAAGATTATTTTGTAAACAAATTCTAAACATTTGATAAATGTTAGCATTTTATATATGTTAAACGTGTACACGGAACTGCTGAGGCTTATTGAAGTAAGCACTGTGTATATGTTTAATTTAAAATCACAACATTTATTCCAGAAATAGCGGATTGTCGATATTTAAAGTTTATAAACTCAGCAAAAAAAAGAAACGTCCCGTTTTCAGGACCCTGTCTTTCAAAGATAATTCATAAAAAGTCCAAATAACTTCACAAATCTTCATTTTAAACACTGTTTCCCATGCTTGTTCAATGAACCATAAACAATTAATGAACATACACCTGTGGAACGGACGTTAAGACACTAACATCTTACAGAGGATAGGCAATTATGGTCACAGTTACAAAAACTTAGGACACTAAAGAGGCTTTTCTACTGACTCTGAAAAACACCAAAAGAAAGATGCCCAGGGTCCCTGCTCATCTGCGTGAACGTGCCTTAGGCATGCTGCAAGGAGGCATGAGGACTGCAGATGTGGCCAGGGCAATAAATTGCAATGTCCGTACTGTGAGACACCTAAGACAGTGCTACAGGGAGACAGGACGGACAGCTGATCATCCTCGCTGTGGCAGACCACATGTAACAACACCTGTACAGGATCGGCACATCCGAACATCACACCTGCGGGACAGGTAGAGGATGGCAACAACTACCAGTGTTACACCTGGAATGCACAATCTCTCCATCAGTGCCCAGACTAAGAGAGGCTGTACTGAGGGCTTGTAGGCCTATTGTAAGGCAGGTCCTCACCAGACATCACTGGCAACAATGTCACCTATGGGCACAAACCCACCGACACTGGACCAGACGGGACTGGCAAAAAGTGCTCTTCACTGACGAGTCGCGGTTTTGTCCCACCAGGGGTGATGATCAGATTTGCTTTTATCGTCGAAGGACTGAGCATTACACCGAGTTCTTTACTCTGGAGCAGGATCGATTTGGAGGTGGAGGGTCCGTCATGGTCTGGGGCGGTGTCACAGCATCATCGGACTGAGCTTGTTGTCATTTCAGGAAATCTCAGTGCTGTGCGTTACAGGGAAGACATCCTCCTCCCTCATGTGGTACCCTTCCTGCAGGCTCATCCTGACATGACCCTCCAGCATGACAATGCCACCAGCCATACTGCTCGTTCTGTGCATGATTTCATGCAAGATAGGAATGTCAGTGTTCTGCCATGGCCAGCGAAGAGCCCGGATCTCAATCCCACTGAGCACGTCTGGTACCTGTTGGATCGGAGGGTGAGGGCTAGGGCCATTCCCCCCAGAAATGCCAGTGAACTTGCAGGTGCCTTGGTGGAAGAGTGGGGTAACATCTCACAGCAAGAACTGGCAAATCTGGTGCAGTCCATGAGGAGGAGATGCACTGCAGTACTTAATGCAGCTGGTGGCCACACCAGATACTGACTGTTACTTTTGATTTTGACCCCCCCCCTTCGCTATGGGAAACATTATTCGATTTCTGTTAGTCTGTGGAACTTGTTCAGTTTTTGTCAGTTGTTGAATCTTGTTGTGTTCATACAAGTCTTTACGCATGTTAAATTTGCTGTAAATAAATGCAGTTGACAGTGTTATTTATATAACTCATAAAAAGAATGTCCTCTCACTGTCAACTGCGTTTATTTTCAGCAAATTTAACATGCGTAAATATTTGTATGAACATAACAAGATTCAATATATATATATACATTGGAAAAAATACATACAGTAAACATATGATAACTTGCCTTTAGTGGTGGGTAGCTTACAGTAAGTTGTAATGTAACATGAACAAGAACAGTGAAATATCTTTCTTTCAAACTCAAAACCCAACAAAGCAATAATCAATAACAATGTATTACTAGAAAACAACACAGGAGAAATAAGACTAAGAAATAAAGTAAGGAAGTAGCACACTATATACAGGAACTATTTAAAAAGTCAGTTCAGTACCATATTAACATATACAGGGATACTGGAGTGATGGAGGTAGATATGTATAGGGGGAAGGGGACAGGGATACTGGAGTGATGGAGGTAGATATGTATAGGGGTAAGGAGACAGGGATAATGGAGTGATGGAGGTAGATATGTATAGGGGGAAGGGGACTATGTACACGGGGCAGTACCATATTAACAATGTACAGGGATACTGGAGTGATGGAGGTAGATATGTATAGGGGGAAGGGGACAGGGATACTGGAGTGATGGAGGTAGATATGTATAGGGGGAAGGGGACAGGGATACTGGAGTGATGGAGGTAGATATGTATAGGGTTAGGGTGACTAGGCAACAGGATATAAGACAGACAGAGTAGCAGCAGTTTGTATGTGAGTGGGTTTGGGGGTGTGTAGAATCAGTATTAATGTATATGCATTTTATTTGTGAGTGAGCAAATTATGTAGTGAGTGTTCGCGTGAGTTGGAGTGAAAATGTGTGTGTGTGTGTGTGTGTGTGTGTGTGTGTGTGTGTGTGTGTGCGTGTGTGCGTGTGTGCATGCGTGTGTATGCGTGCGTGTGTGTGTGTGTCAGTGTGTAGGGCCCTGTGAGTGTATATAGAGAGTGCAAAAATTAAAAATCAATAAAGATACAATCCTAATTAAGATAGCCCGTTTATCTATTTGTCAGTCTTATTTATTGGGGATAGAAGCTGTTCAAGAGCCTGTTGGTGCCAGACTTGATGCACCGGTACCTCTTGCCGTGGGCAGCAGAGAAAATAATCTATGTCTTGGGTGGTTGGAGTCCAACGATTTTCCAGGCCTTCCTTTCACACCTCTGATATAGAGGTCCTGGATGGCAGGGAGCTCGGCCCCAGTGATGTACTGAGCTGTCCGCACCAAACTCTGTAGTGCCATGCGATCGAGGGTGGTGCTATTGCCATACCAAGCTGTGATGCAGCGTCAATATACTCTCAATGTAGAACCTTTGTGGATTTGAGGACCCATGCCAAACTTTTTCACCCTCCTGAGGGGGAAGAGGCTCCTTTGTTCCTGTGTATTTGGACCATTTCAAATCTTTAGTGATTTGGACACAGAGGTCTACCTGCTCCACTGCAGCCCCGTCGATGTGGATGGGGGCATGGTCGCCCCTCCATTTCCTTTGTAATCCCTAACGGACTGTAGCCCCTGCCACATGCGGCAGGCGTCGGAGCCTGTGTGATAGGATTCTACTTTGTTCCTACATTTTCCTGTGGCTCGTTTAATGACTATGCGGAGGTCATAGCAGGCCTTCTTGTACTTATTCCTGTCTTCGGCCATAGCTTCAGGGTTGTCTACAAATGCTCTGTTTGCGGTAGCCCTGCTCTTTAGTTTAGCTCCAACCTCTGTGTTAATCCGGAGCTTTTGATTGGGGGTAGCAGCAAACCTTTCCCGTGGGTACGAGGTCGTCGATGCATTTTCTAATGAAGCCAGTGACTGAGGTGGTAAACTCGTCTCGAAACAAAATCAAATCAACGCTAGCAAAGCAGTCTTAAAGCATATCCTCTGATTCTGGTGACCATTTCTCAACGGAGTAAATCGCAGGTATGTCCTGTTTCAGCTTCTGCTTGTAAACAGGAAGCAAGAGAACGGCGTCATTATCCGATTTACCGAATGGCAGACTAGTTGGATAGCCGTAGGGGGTCTTGGCCGAGAGCCATGTTTCTGAAAGGAAAAATAATATTGCAGTTCTGAGAGTCCCGTTTGTTGCGAATCCATGACAGAGGTCCTCCATCTTATTAGCCAGTAGAATGGAGGGACGGTCACAGGTCCTCGATCAGAGGTCCATCCTATTATCTAGTGACTGTACATTAGCCAGTAGAATGGAGGGACGATCAGAGGTCCATCTTATTATCTAGTGACTGTACATTAGTCAGTAGAATGGAGGGATGATCAGAGGTCCTCCAACTTATTATCTAGTGGCTGTACATTAGCCAGTAGAATGGAGGGACAATCAGAGGTCCTCCATCTTATTATCTAGTGACTGTACATTAGTCAGTAGAATGGAGGGATGATCAGAGGTCCTCCATCTTATTATCTAGTGACTGTACATTAGCCAGTAGAATGGAGGGACGATCAGAGGTCCATCTTATTATCTAGTGACTGTATATTAGCCAGTAGAATGGAGGGATGATCAGAGGTCCATCTTATTATCTAGTGACTGTAGATTAGCCAGTAGAATGGAGGGACGATCAGAGGTCCATCTTATTATCTAGTGACTGTACATTAGTCAGTAGAATGGAGGGACGATCTGAGGTCCTCCATCTTATTATCTAGTGACTGTACATTAGCCAGTAGAATGGAGGGACGATCAGAGGTCCATCTTATTATCTAGTGACTGTACATTAGTCAGTAGAATGGAGGGATGATCAGAGGTCCTCCATCTTATTATCTAGTGACTGTACATTAGCCAGTAGAATGGAGGGACGATCAGAGGTCCATCTTATTATCTAGTGACTGTATATTAGCCAGTAGAATGGAGGGATGATCAGAGGTCCATCTTATTATCTAGTGACTGTAGATTAGCCAGTAGAATGGAGGGACGATCAGAGGTCCATCTTATTATCTAGTGACTGTACATTAGTCAGTAGAATGGAGGGACGATCTGAGGTCCTCCATCTTATTATCTAGTGACTGTACATTAGCCAGTAGAATGGAGGGACGATCAGAGGTCCATCTTATTATCTAGTGACTGTACATTAGCCAGTAGAATGGAGGGACGATCAGAGGTCCATCTTATTATCTAGTGACTGTACATTAGCCAGTAGAATGGAGGGATGATCAGAGGTCCATCTTATTATCTAGTGACTGTAGATTAGCCAGTAGAATGGAGGGACGATCAGAGGTCCATCTTATTAACTAGTGACTGTACATTAGTCAGTAGAATGGAGGGATGATCAGAGGTCCTCCATCTTATTATCTAGTGACTGTACATTAGCCAGTAGAATGGAGGGACGATCAGAGGTCCATCTTATTATCTAGTGACTGTATATTAGCCAGTAGAATGGAGGGATGATCAGAGGTCCATCTTATTATCTAGTGACTGTAGATTAGCCAGTAGAATGGAGGGACGATCAGAGGTCCATCTTATTATCTAGTGACTGTACATTAGTCAGTAGAATGGAGGGACGATCTGAGGTCCTCCATCTTATTATCTAGTGACTGTACATTAGCCAGTAGAATGGAGGGACGATCAGAGGTCCATCTTATTATTATCTAGTGACTGTACATTAGCCAGTAGAATGGAGGGACGATCAGAGGTCCATCTTATTATCTAGTGACTGTACATTAGCCAGTAGAATGGAAGGACGATCAGAGGTCCATCTTATTATCTAGTGACTGTAGATTAGCCAGTAGAATGGAGGGACGATCAGAGGCCCTCCGATGTATTATCTAGTGACTGTACATTAGCCAGTAGAGTGGAGGGATGATCAGAGGTCCTCCATCTTATTATCTAGTGACTGTACATTAGCCAGTCGAATTGAGGGACGATCAGAGGTCCTCCGTCTTCTTCTTCTTATTATTATGATCAGCGGTTGAACTATTTGATTAGTGACTTTTAGGGCATTTAACAAACATGATGCTGTTGTTCATTTTGCTGGTGTCTACCCTTGTCTTTTACAATGTTGGTAATACATTTTAGAGCCCGTTGCACTGTGAATGAGGAAATATATGATTGTTTCTCCCTCGAGTATTGTGAGAAACCCCAAGCTTGCTCCGGAAATGCACATGAGAACTATGCACATTTCTCCCGAACAATATGGGAGAAATCGGACTCTTGCGCTTATATGTCAGGACTGTTCTCTTGGTACTTAACCATGTCAGGACTGTTCTCTTGGTACTTAACCATGTCAGGACTGTTCTCTTGGTACTTAACCATGTCAGGACTGCTCTCTTGGCACTTAACCATGTCTCTGGACTTCATACATCTCCTGAAATATGGCATTAAAGACTCTGGTGACTCTGGATTCTCGTTCAAGTGCTGTCTGTAAATCAGGCAGCTAAAGACCTACTTCCAAGAAAACAGCATCTTAAATGGAATGCAATCACGTTTTAGGTCTGGCCACAGCACTGTTTCAGCAACATTTAAGGTTTTAAATGACATCCACTGTGCTCTTGATAAGAAGTTACATTGTGTGCCTGTTTTTATTGATTTGTCAAAGGCTTTTGACACCGTGGACCATGCTGTGTTAGTGCAAAGGTTAAAATGTTGTGGAATTACTGGCCATGCTTGGTTTATAAATTACCTATCAAATCGTACACAATGTGTAATGGCGGATGGTTGTAAATCTGAGTCCATAAAGGTGTGCTCAGGTGTTCCGCAAGGTTCTATTTTGGGCCCACTGTTGTTCATTTTGTACATCAACAACATTGGGGATCTTATTGAAACAGCAGATGTTCATTTTTATGCAGATGATACTGTTCTTTATTCAAGTGGTAGTAGTTTATCTTTAGCTTTTGAAAATGCCCAAAGAGCATTTAACACCATACAACAGAATCTGTATGATTTAAAGCTGATTCTAAATTCGGGTAAAAGAAAATGCATGGTATTTTCAAATGCCAGGCATGTTACAAATCATGTCATTGCTACATTGGCTGGACATACTATAGAGCAAGTTAAAGTGTACAAATATTTGGGTGTGTGGGTTGATGATATGCTGAGCTTCACTGTGCATGTAGAGAACTTGATAAGGAAGCTCAAGCTGAAAATAGGATTTCATTACCGGCTTGTTTTTCTTTTGAGGCCAGGAAGGAGCTGGTACGATGTACATTACTGTCAGTTTTAGATTGTAGTGATGTTATATATATGCAGGCCTCAGCCACTACCCTGAGAGCACTTGATTCAGTGTATCACGCAGCCCTCAAGTTCATTACAAATCAGAAATGTCTAACACATCATTGTCATCTCCACAGCGCTGTTGGCTGGTCGTCATTGATCTTGCGTAGGCTTAAACACTGGTATACAGTACATTGATTTATAAGGCCATATTGGGTAAAATGCCATTTTATCTCAGTTCTTTTTTAGTCAGGTCAGTAAATAAATATAAATTACTTAGCACCGTGGTCCTGGAATTCTCTCCTGAACATTATAATGTGATGATCTAGTTTCGTTGGTGGAGTTTAATCACTTGATCAATGTACAGTATATATCATAGAAGAGTGTAATTGTCTTTAGGACAGCTGTTTTTAGTCAAGACGTTTGTGTTTTTAATATAATATGTAATTGTTGTACTGTATGTGTGTTTAATGTTGTGCTAGTGTATGTAAGTTGTTTTGTCTGAAACGTTGTTCCCCCTGCTGCTATTGGACCAGGTCTCTCTTGGAAAAGAGATGTTATCTCAATGAGACAAACCTGTATAAATAATGGTAAAATAAAATAAATATATATATTATCTAGTGACGGTACATTAGT
The DNA here is from genome assembly GCF_018296145.1 of Oncorhynchus tshawytscha. Lineage (NCBI taxonomy): Eukaryota > Metazoa > Chordata > Actinopteri > Salmoniformes > Salmonidae > Oncorhynchus > Oncorhynchus tshawytscha. Next base: position 46,441,253 of record NC_056446.1, on the reverse strand, counting down.
GAGTAGAATGGGACAATCAGAGGTCCTGCATCTTATTATCTAGTGACTGTACATTAGCCAGTAGAATGGAGGGACGAGGTGGCAGGTTTCCCTTCACCTTAATCTCACCAGGATCCCCTCTCGGTAACACCGGCATTTCCTCTTGGCCTGAGAATTGGGTTGGAATTACAGAGAGCCCAGGGCAGATACGTTTAAGTAGAAGCCAGAGTTGGGCTAAGAAACTGCTGATCTGATGTTCAAGAAATAATAGTGGATCCATTGTGAAAATACAGTAAAAAATAAAGTAATCACAAAATAGCAAAGTCGGGTCAGAGCTTCCAGTACGGTGCCATCTTCATCATCTTGATATCTGGAAGGAGTCAGAGTGTAGGAGGATATGACGCTAAAGTCTTCATACTCAGAGAAACACCTGAGGGGAGGTTACGTGAGTTAGACTAGGGGACTTAAATGACACTTCATGAACTGCTTTCACTTGCCTCCATCACAGCACCGCAGACTTTGGACTGATCTGATTTTTTATGTAGACAAATTACCTTGTGAATCTTATTGTGTGAAGTCAGAAACTAACTAGGACTTCTATTTACTGTATTTATTTCATTTTCTTTAAAAGTGGACTTATAGACTCTCACCGTATTCTGTTGGGGCGAGTGACTCTTTGAACTTAAAATGGCCCAAGACATTTTACATTTTTCTTTGTTATTAGTTCCATGACTCCTGCTTTGTTGATTGTGAACTCATTTACCTTGGGAAAGAATGTTTGTTCCCACACTCAGGACTCGACTCTATCGGTTACACAGAATCTTGGCCTCCCATACGATTCTAAAACACCTCTCGCCGGCTTTGCATTCATGTTACCTGATGAAATTGCTGTACCACATGATCTGGTTGCCATCAGCTGCACATTGATGTCATAAATCATCAGAGCTCTCCCTGTCCTCTGCTTTAAGCTTCAATGAACAAGCCCTTATGACCAAGCCTCTGGAAATTGGCATAGAATCACCTTGATCGAAAACAGCAAGTCAGTTCAGATCAAATTCTGATTTACAATGATGACCTAGAAACAGTGGGTTAACTGCCTGTTCAGGGGCAGAGGGACAGATTTGTACCTTGTCAGCTCGGGGATTTGATTACCTTTCAGTTACTGGCCCAACACTAACCACTAGGCTACATGCCACCCCATTGTTAACAGTTTCAGCCCCTGGTTCAACCCTGATCTATCAGCTCCACCTCAAGAACACCATTTGACAAAAAGCTCGGAACACAAATATTCAGGCTGACTCACTGTCGTTCAGGTTTTCAGTTTGGTAGAGCGGCCAGGAAGAGTCTTGGTGGTGCTAAGAAGTTTTGCTCTGACATGCAGTCAACTGTGGGACCTTATATAGACAGATGTGTGCCTTTCCAAATTATGTCCAATCAATTGAATTTACCACAGGTGTACTACTATTAATTGTAGAAACATCTCAAGGATGATCAATGGAAACAGGATGGACCTGAGATCAATTTCAAGTCTCATAGCAAAGGGTCTGAATGAATATATATATTTAAAAAAATAAACAGATACATTTTACATTTTATATCAGACTCTTCGTCTCACTTTTCGGGCAAAATGACCCAAATCTAACTGCCTGTAGCAAGGATATGCATATTCTTGAAACTATTTTAGAAGGAAACACTGAAGTTTGTAGAAAGGTGAAATTAAAGTAGGAGAATAAAACACATTAACGTCAACATTTTGTTTTTTGTGTGCATCATTGGAATGCAGAAAGGGGCCAATGACCTAGGATGCTGGGTGTAATTTAGATGTCCACAAGAGGGAAGCAGTGTGTGCAAAATGTCACATACATTCAAGAATGAGAGCTCTACATAATATGTTGTATCAGTCTCCCAGTCGTCCATCAGGAGTTTGAACAAATGTGCCCAAGTGGCCGAACTGGTCAATTGATACATTTCCAAGTACATAACTATAGAGAACATACTGTATTACCATAGAATTGTTGGTTTACACAGGAATGTCATACATGATGGATCATTAGCTTCCTACATAAAAGGTACAAACCTTCACACCTCTATAGTCAGGTCAGACTGGAGAAGCCAGTTCCGACATTTGAATGAGTGGGGGGGGGTGGAGGACCTCAATGCCTCAGGTCTATAGATTATAAACTCAGCAGTGTGAAGGTCCTGGACTGGCCTGGTTACACATGGTCTGCAGTGGTGAGGCAGGTTGGAGACACTGCCAAATTGTCTAAAACAATGTTGGAGGCGGCTTATGGTAGAGAAAGGACCATTAAGTTCTCTGGCAACAGATCTGGTGGGCATTACTGCAGTCAGCATACCAATTGCATGCACCCTCAAAACTTGACATCTGCGGCATTGTGTTGTGTGACAAAACGGCACATTTTAAAGTGGACTTTAAAAATAAAAAAAATACGAGGTGCACCTTTGTAATAATCATGCTGTTTAATCCACTTCTTGATATGCCTGAAATGGATGAATTATCTTGGCAAAGGTAAAATGCTCACTAACAGGGATGTAAAGAATTTTGTGGACAACATTTCAGAGAAATTAGCTTCTTGTGTGCATGGAACATTTATGGGATCTTTTACTTCAGCTGATGCGTTTATATTTTTGTTCAGTGTACATTTGCTGCAGCACTACAACTCAGCGACACAACGGTAGGGATTATCTGAGCTGGGCTTGGGTCACTGATAAGTTGTCTCAACACAGCCTTGGAATTTAAATGGTCAGAGTCCAGGAGCCAAGATGATTTGGATGGACTCCTTCATTCCTTCATTTTCAGTTTCCAAAAGCTGTCAAAGTGGACTATAAAAACTAAAGTCGTCTAACGCCAGTAGCCTGCTGAATTTCACACAGCCGTGGATCAGAGATGTTACAGGGCCAAAATAATTGGCCGCATTTTAGAATCTTTCAGAGATCAGTTACTTATAGCTGATTGTTCAGACCAACGTTGGACCATCCATTCCACAGGAGCTTCCTGTTTAAAGTTTCTGCCTAGAGGTGGGAGGAGCAGAATGGAGGCGTGATCGGATTTTTTACCGACCATCTCAGAAAAGGAGAGCTCATGATGCCTATGTTGCACAGGAGATGTGTGGATACCATTCCTCCATTCTACAGGTGTGATCAACACAGCCAGCTGCTAACCATACCACATAACAGTAGCTTTAGGCTAGTTACAGCACAACAAGTTTCTATGAAGAAAATGTTTTAGATTTCAAACTTTTCATGGTAATGAAGGTTACAATTTTAGAAACAGAAAATGACAACTCTATGGGAAGCTGTAGGCTAGTTCTATTTTTTAATTAAATCATTGCAGTAACACATTAATTTGTAAGAAAACAAAAAGGCAGAGTATAAACATATCATATTGATCTGAATGATCGGATCAGGGTGCATCTCAAGAGTCTAATGGCTTCTCCTCCATCTGCCCTGATAAGAACACAGCTGATGGCATCACGGTAGACAACTACCGACAAAGAATTTCCTTTCATGAGAGGAATTGAAGAGGCCACAGACTATGGAGAAAGGCCCACTGTTATGGTCTGTGTGAATGCTACTGCAGCGTTGCACCCTAACAGCAAGGCAACCTAAAACTCTGCTATAATTTACACCCTCTCCTCCACACAAACACATGCCCTAACCCAACCAGGCAAAGTGGTGTTAGTATGTACAGTCTGATAATGTGGGTGTTACTCCACTCTGTGTGTATATGCGTACACAGTCTTCTCCTGCATCATCTCAGTCCTCCCAGAATCCTGTTCTACTGGGGGTATGCTTCGATCACCATCGCATGACCCTGAAACACACACAGGTAAGATGACTTTTCTGTCCATTACATTGAATTAACTGGAAGTGTTGGTGTAGTGTGTTGGTGTAGTGTGTTGGTGTAGTGTGTTGGTGTAGTGTGTTGGTGTAGTGTAGTGTGTTGGTGTAGTGTGTTGGTGTAGTGTGTTACCTGTCCTCCCGCAGCGCATGCAGCCACCAGTCCATACTGGCCCCCCTCCTTCAGCAAGCGGTGTGCTACCGTGGTTACTAGACGGCAGCCGGTGGCTCCAAACGGATGACCAAGAGACAGACTGCCCCCCCACAGGTTAAACTTCTCCATGGCAGGGGCCCCCACCTAAAGAGGCAGCAGAGTTAGGGGAAGGAACATCTCTGCTGGACAGACTAGACAACAGAGTTAGGGGAAGGAACATCTCTGCTGGACAGACTAGACAGCAGAGTTAGGGGAAGGAGCTCTTAGTTCCAGTTACGATCTCTTCTCTTAAAGACATACTCTGGAACTTTGGCAACTACGCATCTTTTAACCCTCCCGCTTTGGGCTGGATGTGTCATCATGCATAATCTATGAGCAAAATGAATGTCTTACCTCAATTGGTTTCAAACTAAACTATTTTGTGATCAACTTCTTGAAGCTGTGCAGCACAATTTTTCCTACATTTTCCCCATGTGAGCCTACTACCCCTTAGCAATTAGAGTTCCAGCCAATGAGCTTCAGCCGCCTGCCATTTGAGTGACAGCTAGCAAGATGAAAACACAGCAGAGAGAAAGCATTCCCGTTCTGCACATATGTAGTACGTGATTATCAGGATGGCTTGGGCTTTTCAGTGCTACTTTCAGGACTATAAAGCAGATCTTCCGGAAAGTCTAACACCCATGTACCCTGAACTTAAATTGAGCATTTGACCAATTACACAAGACTTTAGCTGTGGGTTGACAGAGATTAGGAATGGGGAAAACCTCACTGTTCGTTGTAAACAGAACGTGGATGAGGCAGAGAAATATTTGTACGAACAAGACAAGATGTATGAACAAGTTCCACAGACGTGTGACTAACAGAAATGGAATAATGTTTCCCTGAACAAAGGGGGGGGGGGTTCAAATTCAAAAGTAACAGTCAGTATCTGGTGTGGCCACCAGCTGCATTAAGTACTGCAGTGCATCTCCTCCTCATGGACTGCACCAGATTTGCCAGTTCTTGCGATGAGATGTTACCCCACTCTTCCATCAAGGCACCTGCAAGTTCCCGGACATTTCTGGGGGGGAATGGCCCTAGCCCTCACCCTCCGATCCAACAGGTCCAGACGTGCTCAATGGGATCGAGATCCGGGCTCTTCGCTGAACATGGCAGAACACTGACATTCCTGTCTTGCAGAAAATCACGCACAGAACGAGCAGTATGGCTGGTGGCATTGTCATGCTGGAGGGTCATGTCAGGATGAGCCTGCAGGAAGGGAACCACAGGATGTCTTCCATGTAATGCACAGCGTTGAGATTGCCTGCAATTCCCATGATTAAAGTGGTTGGAGTAGAGTCAGTGTCATTGACAGTGTATTGGCAGCAGCCACTCAATGTTAGTGGTGGCTGTCTAACAGTCTGATGACCTTGAGATAGAAGCTGTTTTTCAGTCTCTCGGTCCCAGCTTTGATGCACCTGTACTGACCTCGCCTTCTGGATGATAGCGGGGTGAACAGGCAGTGGCTCGGGTGGTTGTTGTCCTTGATGATCTTTATGGCCTTCCTGTAACATCGGGTGGTGTAGGTGTCCTGGAGGGCAGGTAGTTTGTCCCCGGTGATGCGTTGTGCAGACCTCACTACCCTCTGGAGAGCCTTGCGGTTGTGGGCGGAGCAGTTGCCATACCAGGCGGTGATACAGCCTGCCAGGATGCTCTCGATTGTGCATTTGTAGAAGTTTGTGAGTGCTTTTGGTGACAAGCCGAATTTCTTCAGCCTCCTGAGGTTGAAGAGGCGCTGCTGCGCCTTCTTCACGATGCTGTCTGTGTGAGTGGACCAATTCAGTTTGTCTGTGATGTGTATGCCAAGGAACTTGAAACTTGCTACCCTCTCCACTACTGTTCCATCGATGTGGATAGGGGGGGTGTTCCCTCTGGAGTGGGTCTAGGGTGTCAGGTAGGGTGGAGGTGATATGGTCCCTGACTAGTCTCTCAAAGCACTTCATGATGACGGAAGTGAGTGCTACGGGGCGGTAGTCGTTTAGCTCAGTTACCTTAGCTTTCTTGGGAACAGGAACAATGGTGGCCCTCTTGAAGCATGTGGGAACAGCAGACTGGTATAGGGATTGATTGAATATGTCCGTAAACACACCGGCCAGCTGGTCTGCGCATGCTCTGAGGGCGCGGCTGGGGATGCCGTCTAGGCCTGCAGCCCTGCGAGGGTTAACACGTTTAAATGTCTTACTCACCTCGGCTGCAGTGAAGGAGAGACCGCATGTTATCGTTGCAGGCCGTGTCAGTGTCACTGTATTGTCCTCAAAGCAGGCAAAAAAGTTATTTAGTCTGCCTGGGAGCAAGACATCCTGGTCCGTGACGGTGCTGGTTTTCTTTTTGTAATCCGTGATTGACTGTAGACCCTGCCACATGCCTCGTGTCTGAGCCGTTGAATTGAGATTCCACTTGGTCTCTATACTGACGCTTAGCTTGTTTGATTGCCTTGCGGAGGGAATAGCTGCACTGTTTGTATTCGGTCATATTTCCGGTCGCCCTGGTTTAAAGCAGTGGTTCGTGCTTTCAGTTTCACGCGTTGTTGTTGCCATCCTGTACCTGTCCTGCAGGTGTGATGTTTGGATGTACCGATCCTGTGCAGGTGTTGTTACACTTGGTCCGCCACTGCGAGGATGACCAGTTATCTGTCCTGTCTCCCCGTAGCACTGTCTTAGGCGTCTCAGTACGGACATTAGAGTTTATTGCCCTGGTCACATCTGTAGTCCTCATGCCTCCTTCCAGCATCCCTAAGGCACATTCACGCACATGAGTAGGGACCCTGGGTATCTTTCTTTGTGTTTTTCCAGAGTCAGTAGAAAGGCCTCTTTAGTGTCCTAAGGTTTCATAACTGTGACCTTAATTGCCAACTGTCTAAGCTGTTAGTGTCTTAACGACCGTTCCACAGGTGCATGTTCATTAATTGTTTATGGTTCATTGAACAAGCATGGGAAACAGTGTTTAAACCCTTTACAATGAAGATCTGTAAAGTGATTTGGATTTCTACAAATTATCTTTGAAAGAGGGTCCTGAAAAAGGGATGTTTCTTTTTTTTTTGCTGAGTTTATATAGTTAATATTTTACCTTAACCTTCCGTCCCATGTAGGTCTGTGCAAACCAGTCTGAATCCAACGCTTTCAGGTTAGCCATGATCTGGCCCTGTTAAAAAACACACAGCGGTGTTACTATAGATAGAGGGGAAACATTGAGTCATGTTATAGAACAGAGCAGTGAACTCTTCCTTAATATCACACAATCAGTACGTTGTCAAAACTAAACATCTGAATCCAATTTCATTTATCACACACACCCCGAATACAACTGACAGAAAAATGCTTAAACTTTTAGGTGCAGAGTTCAACAATAATAATATAGAATACACAAGAATGGAGCTACAGTTAAAGTCAGAAGTTTTCATACACCTTAGCCAAATACATTCCCAGTAGGTCAGAAGTTTACACACACCCAATTAGCATTTGGTAGCATTGCCTTTTTGTTTCACTTGGGTTAAATGTTTCGGCTAGCATTCCACAAGCTTCCCACAATAAGTTGGGTGAATTTTGGCCCATTCCTTCTGACAGAGCTGGTGCAACTGAGTCAGGTTTGTAGGCCTCCTTTGCTCGCACACACTTTTTCAGTTCTGCCCAAATAGGTTTGTGGTCAGGGCTTTGTGATGGCCACTCCAATACCTTGACTTAGTTGTCCTTAAGCCATTTTGCCACAACTTTGGAAGTATGATTGGGGTCATTGTCCATTTGGAAGACCCATTTGCGGCCAAGCTTTAACTTCCTGACTGATGTCTTGGGATGTTGCTCCAATATATCCACATATTATTCCTATCTGCCATCTATTTGTATTTTGTGAATTGCACCAGTCCCTCCTGCAGCAAAGCACCCCCACAGCATGATGCTGCCACCCCCGTGCTTCACGGTTGGGATGGTGTTCTTCAGCTTGCAAGCCTCCCCGTTTTTCCTCCAAACATAACGATGGTCATTATGGCCAAACAGTTCTATTTTTGGTTCACCAAACCAGAGGATATTTCTCCAAAAAGTACGATCTTTGTCCCATGTGCAGTTGCAACCCGTAGTGTGGCTTTATGGCAGTTTGAGCAGTGGCTTCTTCCTTGCTGAGCGGCCTTTCAGGTTATGTCGATATAGGACTCATTTTACTGTGGGTATAGATACTTTTGTACATGTTTCCTCCAGCATCTTCAGAAGGTCCTTTGCTGCTGTTCTGGGATTGGTTTGCATGTTTCACACCAAAGTACGTTGCATTCTGTCTTCTAGAAATGATCTCCTTCCTGAGCGGTATGACAGCTGCGTGGACCCATAGTGTTTATACTTGCGTGCTATTGTTCGTACAGATGAACGTGGTACCTTCAGGTGTTTAGAAATTGCTCCCAGGGATGAAACAGACTTGTAAAGGTCTACAATTGTTTTTCTGAAGTCTTGGCTGATTTCCTTAGATTTTCCCATGATGTCAAGCAAAGAGGCACTGAGTTTGAAGGTAGGCCTTGAAATATATCCACAGGTACACCTCCAATTGACTCAAATTATGTCAATTAGCCTACCAGAAGCTTCCATGACATCATTTTCTGGAATTTCCCAAACTGTTTAAAAAAGGCACAGTCAACTTAGTGTATGTAAACTTCTGACCCACTGGAGTTGTGATAGATACAATTCACTGTAAAAAAGTCGGAAAAATGACTTGTGTCATGCACAAAGTAAATGCCCTAATCGACATGCCAAAACTATAGTTTGTTAACAAGAAATTTGTGGAGTGGTTGAAAAACTAGTTTTAATGACTCCAACATAAGTGTATGTAAACTTCCGAATTCAACTGCATATACAGGGAGTACCAGATCACTGTGGAGTCAAACATTTTAGAACACCTTCAATTATTTACCATTTTCTACATAGTAGAAAATAACAATGGAATCATGTAGTAACCTAAAAATGTGTTAAATTCAAATATATTTTATATTTGAGATTCTTTAAAGGAGCCACCCTTTGCCTTGATGACAGCTTTGCACACTCCTCATAATAATGTATTTGAGGTAGATATGTACATGAAGGCAAGGTAAAGTGACTAGGCCAAATCTTTAACCTCCTGAGGGAAAAGAGGCACTGCCGTGCCATCTTCATGACTGAGTTGGTGTGCGGGGACCATGTCAAGTCCTTAGTGATGTGGACACTGAGGAACTGGAAGGGTGTAGAACTTATACTGAGCTCCACAAAGGAGATACTCTGTCGTGTATTCTACATGTTGTAACTCACAGCAAAGGCCTCATGGAACTCGAAGACATCGATGTCATCCATAGTCAACCCTGCACGTGCCAGAACTTTCGGGGTTCCATATGCTGGCCTGAAGAGGAGAAAAACTCATGACCTATTCATCCTCCTCTAAGGTTATATAGACCATAGAGCTACTATAGCTGGGTTAAAAGTTCAGGTCTACTGTATGTCCGGGTTACTCACCCAAGTAGCAGCTGGTCTTTGGGGTCCTGAGACACGAACACAAAGTCTCTGCAGAACACACACAGCAGATATACAACACACGACTACACTGCAGATACTTTTATGTAGTATAGTATAAGAGCACTAATACAGTATAACAGAGTACCTGAGGTAGGCTTTGGGCTTGTATCCCATGGCCAGGGCTTTCTCTTCTGACATGATGAGGACAGCTGATGCACCGTCGGTCTGAGGAACACAATATAAACTCAGTCATTTGAGGTGTCGATTAACAGTGCTCTCTCTCTGTGTGTGTGTGCGCGCACGTGTGTGTGTGTACCAGAAAGGAAGAGTTAGCAGCAGTAACAGTGCCATGAGGTTTGATAAAGGCAGGTTTCAGTTTGGCCAGCTGTTCCATGGAAGATGGACGGATCCCGTTGTCCTTGGCGACCGTGTCACGACCTACACACACACACACACACCAATATTTGTGATCATCGCAGTCATAGAATGCTGTTTGATGCAGGGGTTGCCAATCGTTTTCACTTAGGTCTCCCCTTCCATTATTGGGAAACACCCCAACCCAATTTAGAAATTGTACCATGTGCATTTTAACAATTTGGTAACCACTGGCATGATGGACTAACTAACCCGCTGGTCACTGGTCTAAAACTCGACTAACTAATCCTCTGGTCACTAGTCTCTCCAACACCCTAAAACCACCATGTGTCAACATGGTTACCTGGCACCTTGAAGCTGATGACGTCACTGAGGAGTCCTGCATCCTGAGCCTGTTTGGCTAGTGTGTGTGATCGTAGAGCGAACTCATCCTGCTCCAGCCGAGTCACTCCGAACGCCGCAGCAAGACGGTCTGCACTGTGACCCATCGTCTCTGCCGTGGAGAACTCTGCTACAGCAGGCAGCTAAACACACACATTATATAAAAACACTTGTGCCTTCAGGAAGTATTCAAACGCCTTCACTTTTTCCACTTTGTTAAGTTACTGCCTTAAATTTAAATTTTTTATTTATTTAACTACAAAACTGAAATATCACATTTACATAAGTATTCATACCCTTTACTCAGTACTTTGTTGAAGCACCTTTGGCAGTGATTACAGCCTCAAGTCTTCTTGGGTATGACGCTGCAAGCTTGGCACACCTGTATTTGGGGAGTTTCTTCTATTCTTCTCTGCAGATCCTCTCAAGCTCTGTCAGGTTGGATGGGGAGCGTCGCCGCACAGCTATTTTCAGGTCTCTCCAGAGATGTTCGATTGGGTTCAACTCCGGGCTCTGGCTGGGCCACTCAAGGACATTCTGAGACTTGTCCCGAAGCCACTCCTGCATTGTTGGCTGTGTGCATAGGGTCATTGTCCTGTTGGAAGGGGAACCTTCGCCCCAGTCTGAGGTCCTCTGGAGCAGATTTTGATCTTGGATCTCTCTGTACTTCGCTCCGTTCATCTTTCCCTCGATCCGGACTAATCTCCCAGTCCCTGAAAAACATCCCCACAGCAGGATGCTGCCACCACCATTCTTCACCGTTGAGATGGTTTCTGGTTTTCTCCAGATGTGACGCTTGGCATTCAGCACAGAGTTCAATCTTAGTTTCATCAGACCAGAGAATCTTGGTCTTCATGATCCAAGCAGTCAGAAGGTTCTCCCATCTCTACAGAGGAAATCTAGATCTCTGTCAGAGTGACCATCGGGTTCTTGGTCACCTCCCTGAGCCTTGGTAATTCCAAACTTCTTCCATTAAAGAATGATGGAGGCCACTGTTCTTGGGGAACTTCAACGCAGCATACATTTTTTGTACCCTTCCCGTGCCTCGACACAACCCTATCTTGGAGCTCTACGGACAATTCCTTCGACCTGACTGCTTGGTTTTTGCTCGGATATTCACTGTCAACTGGGAGACCTTACATAGACAGGTGTGTGCTTTTCCAAATCAGTTGAATTTACCAGGTGGACTCCAATCAAGTTGTCGAAATATCTCAAAGACGATCAATGGGAACAGGATGCACCGGAGCTCGAGTCTCATAGCAAACAGGCTGAATACTTACATAAATAAGGATCTGTTTTTTTATTTTTTAAAGATTTACTTTATTATGGGGTATTGTGATGTCATTATGGGATATTGTGTGTAGATCGCTGAGGATTTTTTATTTATTTCATAAATTTTAGAATGCTTTAACGTAACAAAATGTGGAGAAAGTCAAGGGGTCTGAATACTTCCCAAAGGCACTGTATAAAATCCACATACGACAAACAATCACAAATTAATTTCCTGAAGTTATAAACACACGTGATATACATAACACACACCTCAGGTGTGAGATGAGCCATCCTGATAGAGCCTATAAGGCTGAGGCGTTGTCCAAGGGTCTTCGCTCTGTTCAGAGCCAACATGGTCTTCCTCATCTTCCTGCTGTGACGAATAGGAACGTCCGACATAAATTCCACCCCTCCAGCTACTATAGTATCACACTGGCCTGCTGTGATCAGCCCCACACCTACAACACACACACAACACACACACACAGTTACTATTGTATCACACTGGCCTGCTGTGATCAGCCAACGTCACACACCGGTACCTGTGGCCAACGTCACACACCGGTACCTGTGGCCAACGTCACACACCGGTACCTGTGGCCAACGTCACACACCGGTACCTGTGGCCAACGTCACACACCGGTACCTGTGGCCAACGTCACACACCGGTACCTGTGGCCAACGTCACACACCGGTACCTGTGGCCAACGTCACACACCGGTACCTGTGGCCAACGTCACACACCGGTACCTGTGGCCAACGTCACACACCGGTACCTGTGGCCAACGTCACACACCGGTACCTGTGGCCAACGTCACACACCGGTACCTGTGGCCAACGTCACACACCGGTACCTGTGGCCAACGTCACACACCGGTACCTGTGGCCAACGTCACACACCGGTACCTGTGGCCAACGTCACACACCGGTACCTGTGGCCAACGTCACACACCGGTACCTGTGGCCATCATGACTTTGAGCCACTGTACCAGCTGTCTTCTGCCGGGGGATTAGGTGTTCCTCCAGCTGCCTCTCCCTGTCCTAATCAATCAACTGCCTGGACCACTGTGGCCCCCCTCCGCTGGGCCGTGCTGTCTGGATCAGAACTCTGTCCTTTTGGCTGTTGTGGCCTGCACACAGCCTGAACCACCGCTCTCTGGATCAGATATTCTTCACAACATATGAATCACTACAAAACTTATTGTATGACCTCTTATACTCTATTGTATGCCCATTCTTTGGAACTTTGGTTTTCCTACATATGGCAAATAAAGGGAACACTTAAACAACACAATGTAACTCCAAGTCAATCACACTTCTGTGAAATCAAAATGTCCACTTAGGAAGCAACACTGATTGACAATACATTTCACATGCTGTTGTGCAAATGGAAAAGACAACAGGTGGAAATTATAGCCAATTAGCAAGACACCCCCAATAAAGGAGTGGTTACGCAGGTGGGGACCACAGACCACTTCTCAGTTCCTATGCTTCCTGGCTGATGTTTTGGTCACTTTTGAATGCTGGCGGTGCTTTCACTCTAGTGGTAGCATGAGACGGAGTCTACAACCCACACAAGTGCCTCAGGTAGTGCAGCTCATTCAGGATGGCACATCAATGCGAGCTGTGGCAAGAAGGTTTGCGGTGTCTGTCAGCGTAGTGTCCAGAGCATGGAGGCGCTACCAGGAGACAGGCCAGTACATCAGGAGACGGTGGAGGAGGCCGTAGGAGGGCAACAACCCAGCGGCAAGACCGCTACCTCCGCCTTTGTGCAAGGAGGAGCAGGAGCACTGCCAGAGCCCTGCAAAATTACCTCCAGCAGGCCACAAATGTGCATGTGTCTGCTCAAACGGTCAGAAACAGACTCCATGAGGGTGGTATGAGGGCCCGACGTCCACAGGTGGGGGTTGTGCTCACAGCCCAACACCGTGCAGGACGTTTGGCATTTGCCAAGATTGGCAAATTCGCCACTGGCGCCCTGTGCTCTTCACAGATGAAAGCAGGTTCACACTGAGCACATGTGACAGACGTGACAGAGTCTGGAGACGCCGTGGAGAACGTTCTGCTGCCTAAACATCCTCCAGCATGACCGGTTTGGCAGTGGGTCAGTCATGGTGTGGGGTGGCATTTCTTTGGGGGGCCGCACAGCCCTCCATGTGCTCGCCAGAGGTAGCCTGACTGCCATTAGGTACCGAGATGAGATCCTCAGACCCCTTGTGAGACCATATGTGTGTGGTTGGCCCTGGGTTTGCTCCTAATGCAAGACAATGCTAGACCTCATGTGGCTGGAGTGTGTCAGCAGTTCCTGCAAGAGGAAGGCATTGATGCTATGGACTGGCCCGCCCGTTCCCCAGACCTGAATCCAATTGAGCACATCTGGGACATCATGTCTCGCTCCATCCACCAATGCCACATTGCACCACAGACTGTCCAGGAGTTGGCGGATGCTTTAGTCCAGGTCTGGGAGGAGATCCCTCAGGAGACCATCCGCCATCTCTTCAGGAGCATGCCCAGGCGTTGTAGGGAGGTCATACAGGCACAGGATCAGCCTGTAGTGTGGTTTTCCACTTTAATTTTGAGTGTGACTCCAAATCCAGACCTCCATGGGTTGATAAATTTGATTTCCATTGATAATTTTGTTGCCAGCACAACTATGTAAAGAAAAAAGTATTTAATAAGAATATTTCATTAATTCAGATCTAGGATGTGTTATTTTAGTGTTCCCTTTATTTTTTTGAGCAGTGTATATATAAAAATACACCTTATGGAACAGCAGGGACTGAAGCAACAAACAGACACACGGATTTTGTGTTGTAGATATGTGGTAGTAGAGAAGATGCCTGAGGGAACAATGTACTGTGAAATCTGTTATGAATGTATTATAATGTACATCTGCCTAAATGTTGCTGGACCCCAGGAAGAGTAGCTGCTGCCTTGGCAGGAACTAATGGGGATCCATAATAAACCCCAGGAAGAGTAGCTGCTGCCTTGGCAGGAACTAATGGGGATCCATAATAAAACCCAGGAAGAGTAGCTGCTGCCTTGGCAGGAACTAATGGGGATCCATAATAAAACCCAGGAAGAGTAGCTGCTGCCTTGGCAGGAACTAATGGGGATCCATAATAAACCCCAGGAAGAGTAGCTGCTGCCTTGGCAGGAACTAATGGGGATCCATAATAAAACCCAGGAAGAGTAGCTGCTGCCTTGGCAGGAACTAATGGGGATCCATAATAAATACAAAAATCACAGACCAGTACGTGTGGTCATTATTACAGACCTGTTGTCATAGCGACGTTGGAGGAGATGCAGGCCATGGTGACGGTGTGAGATGGGATCTTATCAGAGAAGCCTGCTCCCAACGAAGCCTGGAAAACACATTATACACTCAGACACTCGGCATACGTGTGACAGGGAAGGGGGTGGTGTGTATGTGTGTGTACCTCTCTAGCCACGTTGCTGGTCTTCACCTCCTGGATGACGGTTCCATAGATGATGTAATCTACTGCATCTTTAGGGAGACTGGTTTTATGCAGCAGACCCCTACACAGACACACCAGTGGGAGATCCCCATTAGCGACAGCTACTCTTACCGGGTTTCCAACCACTAACAGGAAAAACATTACAAAATGACTATATCCATTTGGTTTTATTTTTTTATGTTAAGCATCTATCAATTACACATACATGTCAGTACATACACAGAACAAGCAGGTCACGTGGAGGAGAGGCATTGTGAGATGTGTATTAAACAGAGATGACTTACTGTAGAGCTGCTCTGGCAAGGTCATGGGGCATCAGATCAGCATATCTGGAAACACATACATTTTGAACACAGACACCTTTTCAACCCCTCCCCTCCCACCCCAACCAAACCTATGCTCCCAGCCTTACGTGGTTCCTGAGAGAAGGAACGGTGTTCTGACTCCTTCCACCAGAACTATGTTCTTCACTCCAGGTTTGGCCAATGTCTTCTTACTCTTAGTCTGGACTGGACACACAGACAAAGAAAATATAGTAGACGGTGTGTGACGTCACGAACGCAGGGCAGGGGGCTCAAAGAGTGTGTGTGTAGACTCTTACCCTGGGCATGGAGCTGGACGGATGTACTGAGGGAGCGGGTCGCTGTAGAGAAAACAAGCAGAGTGAGTGACAAGGGCTGACCCCATTTCATTTATCACGTGTTTAATATGTCTTATTTACACACTTTATTCTGATAGTTATATTTGGTATCACTTGTTTGTTTTTCCTTCACCTCCAACCCCTTTCCATGTGTGGAACGGATGTGGGTGGGGCTAGGTCTACATAAGGGTGCTAATTTAACTCAAACGCTCTGACGAAGGCCGTGAGGGCGATACGTAAAGCTCTGACGAAGGCCGTGAGGGCGATACGTAAAGCTCTGACGAAGGCCGTGAGGGCGATACGTAAAGCTCTGACGAAGGCCGTGAGGGCGATACGTAAAGCTCTGACGAAGGCCGTGAGGGCGATACGTAAAGCTTATTAAAGATCAGTGGTAGTATCAAGAGCAGTGTGCGGTTTCCTTTTTCCTTCATCTTGTTCAACTGTTACCATGCACCTGCAAAAAAGATTGCTCAGATGTGCGAGTGCCTTTAGATTGAAAAACACTCTAGTGGTGGTGAATTAAGTCATTTTTACAGCAAGTTAAACAAAGTCTGTTTTAACATCCGTTGAGAATGACAATAGTTCCTCAACGTAGCCCATTAGAAACATCTTTCCAGCTCTCGCCCTTTCTCTGCTCTGACCCGGTGGAAATTACAGGCTTAACGGATTCCTTCTTATCCAAATAACGTACAGCTGTGCCTGTCCATAGAGAAACTGGGGGCAGAATATTTGATATAATGTTGCTAGTGCACAAGCTTTGGGCCCAAGTTAGTTGATACAATGTCTCAAGTTCCTTGCAGACAGGCCATGCATAGCCAATGTGATTTATAAGATATTTTCAACCTGCAATGTTTTTATGTAGGCTATTTTTACATAGTTGGCTTTCAGATTATAATTTTAGATAGAATCTTGATTAACCACATGCCATTGATTTTCAGATATGAAGACATAAATTAAACAGTTCTATGAAAACCTTAAATGGCACGCAGAAAATGGTACTTCAAAGGAAAAGGTTGCCGACCGCTGGTGTAGAAGGCCAGCAGCAATGGGTGGGGGGTCAGGGACAGGTTCACTCCTGGTTAGGCTAAATGTCTGGCTTTCCCTGCTGTTGGACTCATGATTACACCTTAGATCAGCTAGATGCAAGCAAAAGTGTTTAAGGCGGTGTTTAATGTGTTACTATCTGTCATATTGATTCCACTCATTTCTCTAGACCTACGTTGTAAACTTTCATTCATAGGCCAGGTTGCATCAACCTCATGATGGGTATAGGGAACATTAGAGTATCATGTAGTAGCCTAAACCTGTCAATGTTATTGGAATATGAATGACAGTCATCCAATACGCTGTAATAGAAATAAGACAAAGCCCATAAAAAATATATTTTCCTCATCTTAAAACGGCACCAACCGCCACTGAACTAAAAATACCCAAACCAACAAGGCGCACGTTGAGCAAGACGCTCAATTAAAAAACTAGCAGTAGCCTAAACATCAGCGCTTTGTGAAAATCAGCACAAAAGCAATAATACCATTATAATGAATGTGTCGACATGACAGCAGTCATTTACTGGACATTATTTGTGGCCTCGCTCATGCTTACAGTATGGTGTGGGTTCACGTAAAAGTTGGATCTCATGTAGCCGTTTTCCCTTGTCCAACAGTCCTCACTAGTCACTCACTTGATTGTAACGCTGTTCAAACATGTTGATTCCAGCTAAAACAGCTGTTGTGGGTTCTTTTCTGAGTGAATCTGCTGACAGCCTCTTATGGAATCTTTGCTGCTGCCTTGACCCTCACGTGTCTCTCCTGTAGGCCCTATGTTCTCCTGTCGCCCATCTCCTGGAGCAGCCCCCTATCCACAGACGGGACAGCAGTTGAGAAGGTGAAAAGCTTTAAGTTCCTCGGCGTACACATCACTGACAATCTGAAATGGTCCACCCACACAGTCAGTGTGGTGAAGGCACAACAGCGCCTCTTCAACCTCAGGACGTTGAAGAAATTCAGCTTGGCCCCGAAGACCCTCAAACTTTTACGGATGCACCATTGAGAGCATCCTTTCAGGCTGTATCACCGCCTGATATGGCAACTGCACCGTCTGCAACCGCAGGGCTCTCCAGAGCGTGGTGCAGTCAGCCCAATGCATCACCAGGAACACACTGCCTGTCCTTCAGGACATGAAGGTCAGACTCCACTCTGCGGCACATCAATCGGCAGGTTGAACATGGTGAGATTGTAGACTCCTAAATTGATAGCTGTAAAATTGCCTAACTAGCTACTTCACATGCATTTCTATCTGTAATAAAGCCCTTGTGTGTGGAATAACTCATTCTGATTGTCTGGGCCTGGCTCCCCAGTGGGTGGGCCGATTTAATTTATTCTTATGTAAATCAGTATATTCATTAAAATTATTGCAGTTACATGTGTCAGTAT
Organism: Oncorhynchus tshawytscha; assembly: GCF_018296145.1. Lineage (NCBI taxonomy): Eukaryota > Metazoa > Chordata > Actinopteri > Salmoniformes > Salmonidae > Oncorhynchus > Oncorhynchus tshawytscha. The sequence continues at coordinate 46,423,185 of NC_056446.1, read as the reverse complement.
ATAATGCAAAATGAAACATTTGTTCACAAAAAAAAATTTGTTCTCACAGTGTTATGTAACACTGTAAATGATAGGAATGTGGTTTTGGGTGGATTTTTCCTTTACGTTTAGGCATCTTTTACTTCCAGTTTTGTACTCTAGCTTCAAACAATATTTTTGGTTATATAAAATATATTTCACAGCAGTTTAAATGGTACAATGATTCCCTACACTATACTTGCTTGATTAGTCATAAACTGAAATTAGGCAAAGCAACACAATTTTAGCAACCAGGATATGGCGGCACGTTTTCTACACTCTAGCTGTTGCATCGTTATTCCCCCTCTTTAAAAATGTTTAACAAAGATTGAACCTGTCAAATATGGACATGCTTGCAGGAGGTGTGCTGTTTTGAATGATGTTTTCCCACGAATTGCATTCATGCCCTAACGCATATGGGTCCGGTAAATGTCTCAAATGTCTGATCAATTCAAATGCCGCCGGCCCACTTCTCCGAAAGCCTGTTTGGTGTGTGTGTCTCACCATACTGTACAGCCCAGGCAGGGTTGACTGGAGGACAGCACCGTAGAGAGTTCATCAACATGGACGCCATTTTATCTGTCAACACAAACAATGTGGTCCATATCAATAGAGTAGGAAGTGCAGTAATCCAGTAGTTTTGCCCTACAGGCTGTATGCTACAGCCATAAACACGATGATTTGAAAATAACCTGAATGTGACGCAGGAGCCCCTCCACAGAGACTGGCGCATGTTGCGGTTAAAGCTACTTCGTAGCTGTAGTTTCGATAATATGTTGATTTACTGTGTGTTGTAGATATGGAGATTATGATGACAGAGATAACCACTGAGGTATAGGATTTAACCTACTACACTTTACAACCAGCCCCACCCCCCAACCCAGCGATGACCCTTCACCCAGATCCCCTTCCAGAGAATGACAAGGGCAGAGTGACGAGACACTCTCTAACCCTGCACACTAGCGGGACTTCATTAATTCACAGACATTGTTGGTAGCTGTAGTTAAATGTATCCCAATGTTGCATTAAATTTGGTTTAGTGCAACTAATGCTCTTTACCTTATATCTGTCTCCCGGCAAAGCTCTCCTATCGGTGTGTCTCTCCGGCGTCTGTGTCTGAATCAGATGCGGACTATCAAACCGCCTGTGTTCTCAGGACCCGTAAAGGGGTTTGGTTGTCCTAAGAGATGCCCAATTTAAAGTGTAAAAATGAGGTATGAAACCTATTTTTACCTTTCACTGGAGATAATATCGTCAAAATCTAACTAAAGATTTACAAAAAATGTTTTTACTTCTGACTAATTCAACGATGAATATATAAAAATATTTCTTAACGGCGCTTTTTCGTCTCTTCTCTGAGTTGTAAAACGGGTCCTTCTGAAACCACAGATAGAACAACGAGCCAGATATTTCAACAGATGTAAAAAATATTGAGCATCCGGTTGGTGTTTACACTCACTACCAAATATGGTGATGAGATGTATCACTAGCCACTTTAACTATGCCACTTTGTTTACATACTCATCTCATATGTATATACTGTACTCGATATCATCTACTGTATCTTGCCTATGCTGCTCTGTACCATCACTCATTCATATATCCTTATGTACATATTCTTTACCCCTTACACTGTGTATAAGACAGTAGATTTGGAATTGTTAGTTAGATTACTTGTTGGTTATTACTGCATTGTCGGAACTAGAAGCACAAGCATTTCGCTACACTCGCATTGACATCTGCTAACCATGTGTATGTGACAAATAAAATTTGATTTGATTTGATTTGAGAGGAAGCCCAGTGGCGAAGGTGGAGCCAGATGGATTAAGGCCTACATTCTGCAAATTTTCTCATCGATGGCACATTTTATCTCCATACAGTTTTCTGATTCCCAAAAAATAATTTTTAACAGAGTAGACAGCTTTTTAGAATCTGTAACAAACAGGTTGGATTGGTAGACTTTACCCGCTGCAAAACAGGAGTGCTAGGGCGAATTGCAGTGGTAGAAAAAGTACCCAATTGTCATACTTCAGTAAAAATAAAGATACCTTAATAGAAAATGAGTCAAGTAAAAGTCACCCAGTATAATACTGCTTGAGGAAAAGTCAAAGTATTTGGCTTTAAATATACGTAAGTATCAAAAGTAAATGTAAAAGTATAAATCATTTCAAAGTCCAAAGTCCTATACATTTGAAGTCGGAAGGTTACATACACCTCAGCCAAATACATTTAAACTCAGTTTTTCACAATTCCTGACATTTAATCCTTGTAAAAAATCCCTGTCTTTGGTCAGTTGGATCACCACTTTATTTTAAGAATGTGAAATGTCAGAATAATAGTAGAGAGAATTATTAATTTCACCTTTTATTTCTTGAGTTACATTCCCAGTGGGTCAGAAGTTTACATAAACTCAATTAGTATATGGTAGCATTGCCTTTAATTTGTTTAAGTTGGGTCAAATATTTCCACAATAAATTGGGTGAATTTTGGCCCATTCCTCCTGACAGAGCTGGTGTCATTTTTATTTTACCTTTATTCAGCTAGGCAAGTCAGTTAAGAACAAATTCTTACTTCAATGACAGCCTAGGAACAGTAGGTTAACTGGTCTAGGAACAGTGGGGTAACAGCAGATTTTTACCTTGTCAGCTCAGGGATTCGAGCTTGCAACCTTTCGGTTACAAGTCCAATGCTCTAACCACTAGGCCTCCTTCTAGGCCTCCTTGTAGACCTCCTTGTAGGCACACGCTATTTCAGTTCTGCCCACACATTTTCTATAGGATTGAAGTCAAGGCTTTGTGATGGCCACTCCAGTACCTTGACTGTGTTGTCCTTTAGCCATTTTGCCACAACTTTGGAAGTATGCTTGGGGTCATTGTCCATTTGGAAAACCTATTTGCGCCCATGCTTTAACTTGATGTCTTGAGATGTTGATTCAATATATCCATGTAATTTTCCTCCCTCATGATGCCATCTATTTTGTGAAGTGCACCAGTCCCTCCTGCAAAAAAGCACCCCCACAACATGATGCTGCCACCCCCATGCTTCACGGTTGGGATGGTGTTCTTCGGCTTGCAAGCCTCCCCCTTTTTCCTCCAAACATAACAATGGTCATTATGGCCAAACAGTTCTATTTTTGTTCCATCAGACCAGAGGACATTTCTCCAAAAAGTATGATCTATGTCCCCATGTGCAATTGCAAACCGTAGTCTGGCTTCTTCATGGCGCTTTTGGAGCAGTGGGTTCTTCCTTGCTGAGCTGCCTTTCAGGTTATGTCGATATATGACTTGTTTAACTGTGGATATAGATACTTTTGTACCTGTTTCCTCCAGCATCTTCACAAGGTCCTCTGCTGTTGTTCTGGTATTGATTTGCACTTTTCACACCAAAGTAAGTTCATCTCTAGGAGACAGAACGCGTCTCCTTCCTGAGCGGTATGACGGCTGCATGGTCCCATGGTGTTTATACGTGCGTACTATTGTTTGTACAGATGAACGTGGTACCTTCAGGTGTTTTGAAATTGCTCCCAAGGATGAACCAGACTTGTGGAGGTCTACAATATGCTGATTTCTTTTGATTTTCCCATGATGTCAAGCAAAGAGGCACTGAGTTTGAAGGTAGGCCTTGAAATACATCCACAGGTACCCCTCCAAATGATGTCTATTAGCCTATCATAAGCTTCTAAAACCATGACTTTTTCTGGAAATTTCCAGGCTGTTTAAAGGCACAGTCAAGTTAGTGTCTGTAACTTCTGACCCACTGGAATTGTGATACAGTGAAATAATCTGTCTGTAAACAATTGTTGGAAAAATGACTTGTGTCATGCACTAAGTAGATGTCCTAACTGACTTGACAAAACTATAGTTAGTTAACAAGAAATGTGTGGAGTGGTTGAAAAACGAGTTTCAATGACTCCAACCTAAGTGTATGTAAACTTCCGACATCAACTGTATAAAGCAAACCAGACCACACCATTTCCTCGGTTTTTAAATTTACGGATAGCTAGGGGCACGCACCAACACTTGGACATCATTTACGAACGAAACGTGTTTAGTGAGTCCGCCAGATCAGAGGCAGTAGAGATGACCAGGGATATTCTCTTGATAAGTGTGTGAATTTTTCGGTCCTGCTAAGCGTTCAAAATGTAAGAAGTACTTTTGGGTGTAAGGGAAAATGTAGGGAGTAAAAAGTACATAATTTTCTCTAGGAATGTAGTGAAGTAAGAGTAAAAGTTGTCAAAAATATAAATAGTAAAGTAGAGTACAGATACCCCAAACAACTACTTAAGTAAAAATAATTGAAAGTACTACTTAAGTACCTTACATCACTGGCAAATTGTTATTGCACACCAGCACTTCAGTGTAGGCATTCCCTAAAGGAAATATGCAAATAAATGCTAGAATGAGCCAATACAATCTCACAACTACAACACTCTACTCAGCAAATTGGATGTTGTTTATCACAGTGCCATCCGTTTTGTCACCAAAGCCCCATATACTACCCACCACTGCGACCTGTATGCTCTCGTTGGCTGGCCCTCGCTTCATATTTGTCGCCAAACCCACTGGCTCCAGGTCATCTATAAGTCTTTGCCAGGTTAAGCCCCGCCGTATCTCAGCTCACTGGTCACCATAGCAGCACCCACCTGTAACATGCGCTCCAGCAGGTATATTTCACTGGTCATCCCCAACACCTGCTTTGGCCGCCTTTCCTTCCAGTTCTCTGCTGCCAATGACTGGAACGAATTGCAAAAATCGCTGAAGCTGGAGACTCATATCTCCCTCACTAGCTTTAAGCACCAGCTTACAGATCACTGTACCTGTACATAGCCCATCTGTAAATAGCCCATCCAACTACCTCATCCCCATACTGTTATTTATTTTTCATTTGTTTTCTCCTTTGCACCCCAGTATCTCTACTTGCACACTCGTCTTCTGCACATCTATCACGCCAGTGTTTAATTGCTATATTGTAATTATTTTGCCACTATGGCCTATTTATTGCCTTACCTCTCTTATCCTACTTCATTTGCACATGCTATATATAGATTTTTCTACTATATTATTGACTATACGTTTGTTTATTCCATGTGTAACTCTGTGTTGTTGTTTGTGTCGCACTACTATGCTTTATCTTGGCCACGTCGCAGTTGTAAATGAGAACTTGTTCTCAACTGGCCTACCTGGTTAAATAAAAGGTGAAATAAAAATTTAAAACACTACCCAATGGGCACAATTCAGTTGAAAATATGTCATATGAATGTCAGATTTTGAATGTTTTTTTCCATCAACGAGGCAGTGCTGTGTCTGCAGCAGGGCATTATAGGTAATCCAAAGGAGGGAAACACTGAAGCTGTGTTCGGTCTGGGCTTCCCTCCCTCTCTGGGAGGTAGGACACACACACACGATAAACACACACTATGGATACACACACACACACACTAAATACTGGTAACCACCTGACTACAAACACATGGCATCCAATGAGACAGGTTGCTATGTGTAGGTGTGAGGCCAGGTCCTTTCCAATTCGTTGATTCCATTGGTGAGGAGCGTCTCGTAGCGATGATGAGTCTTTATGAAGATATTTATGGTCATCAGTTCACGCCCTGCCAGCTGCTATTGGACCATGCGAGGGACCCAACTAGGAAGTTCCATAAGTAACCCGGCCCGCTCCAGCTCACCTCCAACCTTATTGGACGAGCCTCAACACTGATGGGCTCTCATTGGATGGTTTAGTCAGCGTCTCCATGCAACTGCAGTCTGTTAGTATATCTAATCAAAGAACTCTAGGGAGGTGGGGTTTATTAATGCTGTAGACCAGAGAACTCTAGGGAGGTGGGGGTTTATTAATGCTGTAGACCAGAGAACTCTAGGGAGGTGGGGGTTTATTAATGCTGTAGACCAGAGAACTCTAGGGAGGTGGGGGTTTATTAATGCTGTAGACCAGAGAACTCTAGGGAGGTGGGGGTTTATTAATGCTGTAGACCAGAAAACTCCAGTGAGGTGGGGCTTATTAATGCTGTAGACCAGAGAACTCCGGGGAGGTGGGGTTTATTAATGCTGTAGACCAGAGAACTCCAGGGAGGTGGGGTTTATTAATGCTGTAGACCAGAGAACTCTAGGGAGGTGGGGTTTATTAATGCTGTAGACCAGAGAACTCCAGGGAGGTGGGGGTTTAATAATGCTGTAGACCAGAGAACTCTAGGGAGGTGGGGTTTTATTAATGCTGTAGACCAGAGAACTCCAGGGAGGTGGGGTTTATTAATGCTGTAGACCAGAGAACTCTAGGGAGGTGGGGTTTATTAATGCTGTAGACCAGAGAACTCTAGGGAGGTGGGGGTTTATTAATGCTGTAGACCAGAGAACGCTAGGGAGGTGGGGTTTATTAATGCTGTAGACCAGAGAACTCTAGGGAGGTGGGGTTTATTAATGCTGTAGACCAGAGAACTCCAGGGAGGTGGGGTTTATTAATGCTGTAGACCAGAGAACTCTAGGGAGGTGGGGTTTATTAATGCTGTAGACCAGAGAACTCTAGGGAGGTCGGGGTTTATTAATGCTGTAGACCAGAGAACTCCAGGGAGGTGGGGTTTATTAATGCTGTGGACCAGAGAACTCTAGGGAGGTGGGGTTTATTAATGCTGTAGACCAGAGAACTCTAGGGAGGTGGGGTTTATTAATGCTGTAGACCAGAGAACTCTAGGGAGGTGGGGGTTTATTAATGCTGTAGACCAGAGAACTCTAGGGAGGTGGGGGTTTATTAATGCTGTAGACCAGAGAACTCTAGGGAGGTGGGGGTTTATTAATGCTGTAGACCAGAGAACTCTAGGGAGGTGGGGGTTTATTAATGCTGTAGACCAGAAAACTCCAGTGAGGTGGGGCTTATTAATGCTGTAGACCAGAGAACTCCGGGGATGTGGGGTTTATTAATGCTGTAGACCAGAGAACTCCAGGGAGGTGGGGTTTATTAATGCTGTAGACCAGAGAACTCTAGGGAGGTGGGGTTTATTAATGCTGTAGACCAGAGAACTCCAGGGAGGTGGGGGTTTAATAATGCTGTAGACCAGAGAACTCTAGGGAGGTGGGGTTTTATTAATGCTGTAGACCAGAGAACTCCAGGGAGGTGGGGTTTATTAATGCTGTAGACCAGAGAACTCTAGGGAGGTGGGGTTTATTAATGCTGTAGACGAGAGAACTCTAGGGAGGTGGGGGTTTATTAATGCTGTAGACCAGAGAACTCTAGGGAGGTGGGGTTTATTAATGCTGTAGACCAGAGAACTCTAGGGAGGTGGGGTTTATTAATGCTGTAGACCAGAGAACTCCAGGGAGGTGGGGTTTATTAATGCTGTAGACCAGAGAACTCTAGGGAGGTCGGGGTTTATTAATGCTGTAGACCAGAGAACTCCAGGGAGGTGGGGTTTATTAATGCTGTAGACCAGATAACTCCAGGGAGGTGGGGTTTATTAATGCTGTAGACCAGAGAACTCTAGGGAGGTGGGGTTTATTAATGCTGTAGACCAGAGAACTCCAGGAAGGTGGGGTTTATTAATGCTGTAGACCAGAGAACTCTAGGGAGGTGGGGTTTATTAATGCTGTAGACCAGATAACTCCAGGGAGGTGGGGGTTTATTAATGCTGTAGACCGGAGAACTCCAGGGAGGTGGGGGTTTATTAATGCTGTAGACCAGAGAACTCTAGGGAGGTCGGGGTTTATTAATGCTGTAGACCAGAGAACTCTAGGGAGGTGGGGTTTATTAATGCTGTAGACCAGAGAACTCCAGGGGGTGGGGGTTTATTAATGCTGTAGACCAGAGAACTCCAGGGAGGTGGGGCTTATTAATGCTGTAGACCAGAGAACTCCAGGGAGGTGGGGGTTTATTAATGCTGTAGACCAGAGAACTCCAGGGAGGTGGGGGTTTATTAATGCTGTAGACCAGAGAACTCTAGGGAGGTCGGGGTTTATTAATGCTGTAGACCAGAGAACTCTAGGGAGGTGGGGTTTATTAATGCTGTAGACCAGAGAACTCCAGGGGGTGGGGGTTTATTAATGCTGTAGACCAGAGAACTCCAGGGAGGTGGGGCTTATTAATGCTGTAGACCAGAGAACTCCAGGGAGGTGGGGGTTTATTAATGCTGTAGACCAGAGAACTCTAGGGAGGTGGGGTTTATTAATGCTGTAGACCAGAGAACTCTAGGAAGGTGGGGTTTATTACTGCTGTAGACCAGAGAACTCTAGGGAGGTGGGGGTTTATTAATGCTGTAGACCAGAGAACTCTAAGGAGGTGGGGGTTTATTAATGCTGTAGACCAGAGAACTCTAGGGAGGTGGGGGTTTATTAATGCTGTAGACCAGAGAACTCTAAGGCGGTGGGGTTTATTAATGCTGTAGACCAGAGAACTCTAGGAAGGTGGGGTTTATTACTGCTGTAGACCAGAGAACTCTAGGGAGGTGGGGGTTTATTAATGCTGTAGACCAGAGAACTCTAAGGCGGTGGGGTTTTATTAATGCTGTAGACCAGATAACTCCAGGGGGTGGGGGTTTATTAATGCTGTAGACCAGAGAACTCTAAGGCGGTGGGGTTTTATTAATGCTGTAGATGTGGTATTTTACACTAAGCATGTGTATGTGTTTCTGATGTCATTTATATTGATGACTGTGCTGGACTTATCCAATAAACTCCACAACATCCACTGTGTGTGTGTGTGTGTGTGTGTGTGTGTGTGTGTGTGTGTGTGTGTGTGTGTGTGTGTGTGTGTGTGTGTGTGTGTGTGTGTGTGTCAGACAAATCAAGTGCTCAGTTGAGAGGTTATTTAATTTTCTATTGATCATAGACATCCTTAAGACCTTATTAGACATTATGTTTCAAGGTGTTCAGACCTCAGTAGACATTATGTTTCAAGGTGATCAGACCTCATTAGACATTATGTTTCAAGGTGATCAGACCTCAGTAGACATTATGTTTCAAGGTGATCAGACCTCAGTAGACATTATGTTTCAAGGTCATCAGACCTCATTAGACATTATGTTTCAAGGTGATCAGACCTCATTAGACATTATGTTTCAAGGTGGTCAGACCTCAGTAGACATTATGTTTCAAGGTGATCAGACCTCAGTAGACATTATGTTTCAAGGTGATCAGACCTCATTAGACATTATGTTTCAAGGTATTCAGACCTCAGTAGACATTATGTTTCAAGGTATTCAGACCTCATTAGACATTATGTTTCAAGGTGTTCTATGCAACATGTACTCAGCTATTTAATGTTGAAGCCATCTTAAATTATAATTTTCTTAGAGCACCTTTAACATCCTCATCACTACAAACCCTGGTTAAACATCCTCATCACTACAAACCCTGGTTAAACACCATCATCATCATCATCATCAGTAAAGAGACCAACACTAACCCTCACCATAGCAAATCACCATAGCAACCCCCTGTAGCTAACTCTACAGTTTGTAGTTACTGCAGGGCCACAACCAGAGGTTAGTTAACTCTACAGTTTGTAGTTACTGCAGGGCCACAACCAGAGGTTAGTTAACTCTACAGTTTGTAGTTACTGCAGGGCCACAACCAGAGGTTAGTTAACTCTACAGTTTGTAGTTACTGCAGGGCCACAACCAGAGGTTAGTTAACTCTACAGTTTGTAGTTACTGCAGGGCCACAACCAGAGGTTAGTTAACTCTACAGTTTGTAGTTACTGCAGGGCCACAACCAGAGGTTAGTTAACTCTACAGTTTGTAGTTACTGCAGGGCCACAACCAGAGGTTAGTTAACTCTACAGTTTGTAGTTACTGCAGGGCCACAACCAGAGGTTAGTTAACTCTACAGTTTGTAGTTACTGCAGGGCCACAACCAGAGGTTAGTTAACTCTACAGTTTGTAGTTACTGCAGGGCCACAACCAGAGGTTAGTTAACTCTACAGTTTGTAGTTACTGCAGGGCCCGTTCAGTTGCAGATAGAAATGCCATGAACAGAGTTGATGTTATTCCTTATTCTACACGTCAAAGGCATATTTGGTCTACAAAAGCTATTTCTATCTGAAGGATCCAAAACGTTGCATAACAAACACCATGGGCCCATACTGGCAAACATTAGAAAAAGTTTAAGTTCAAGGTTAAGTTTAAGCATCAGCCAATTAAAATGGTTGATGTAGTGTCATGTGACAGAATGCTAAATTGTAGCTGGTCCCATCAGATAACCTGGCACACATTAGCCCTTTGCTAACCTTACAAGGTGGCAGATTATTTCCTGGAACAAATTCCTAATCAGCCTATCAAAGACTTTAGAGCTGGATTCAATCAGATCTGCATAGCGATTATTTTGAGGTGTTCGAAGGTAGAACTGTGTTAGAGCTGTCAAATCCAGGCTTTTGGGCAACACAAACACTTTTTACAGAAATATCCTCGCTATTCAGATTCAATAAATGAGTCTGTCAATTTGAATTAAGCAAGCTACTGTAGTAAATTGTTCATTTTACATCTTGCCTAGCCTACTGTAGCCTATCTAACAGGCCTATCAGGAGTTATAGGCTACCTGCATCTAGCTAAGCAAACCATGGCAAAGTTGAATTACAATCATAAACCCAGATTGTATTTAGTAGCCTAGGCCTATTGAAATGACAAGTCAATCATACAGACAGGCCTAGCTATAGCTATTATCCACATATAACAGTTTGTATGACATCTGGCAGAGAATAAGGCTCAATTGACAGAATATATGTGTTTTTACTGTTCATCCAAGTGTTTCTCGCGGAGAGATGTTGATATTCTCTGTCCAACTTCATCACTCAAACTCTACCGTCTGACTTATCTTTTTATCTTGCGACACAAGTTCCTTTATTACGTCGTGTTTAGAACACAGTAATTATTATTTTAATGGAAAACCACATTTCGCTACAAATGACATCGCCATTCCTTCTTAATTCACTCAATAACGTTAAGGAAGGGTTAATGATCGCAAGAGCAGCTTGGCACCCATTTGATGACTCCAACGATCTGATTGAATCCAGACCTTAAACTTGTGCTCCACAAACCAAAGGCTTTCTGTAATAGGTTGACTGGCCAGCATGTTCACCTTGAAATATGGAGATTTAAATGCTCTGCACACTTCACTAATCACCCTCCAAGTGGCAGTATAGAGTCCCTATTTCTCCTCCAATCAATTTTTATTTGTACCTTTATTTAACTAGGCAAGTCAGTTAAGAACAAATTCCTATTTTCAATGACGGCCTAGGAACAGTGGGTTAACTGCCTGTTCAGGGGCAGAACGACAGATTTGTACCATGTCAGCTCGGGGATTTGAACTTGCAACCTTCCGGTTACTAGTCCAATGCTCTAAACACTAGGCTACCCTGCCGCCCCAAGAAGAATAGCGAAGGCACAGTCTTTCAACTCCCTCCAAAGATTTTCTATGGGGTTGAGATCTGGAGACTGGCTAGGCCACTCCTGGACCTTGAAATGCTTCTTACGAAGCACACCTTCCGGTTCATCCAAGCGGAAGGTACACAGCATCTGATTCAACCAATAATAAGGGACATGTAGGATGGCTAACCTAACGTTGCAGGAGGAAAAGAAATGCCTAAGCGGTGTTTCCTTCTTTCTGGTCCTGACGAGAATTTTTTTTTTTACTGCCGGGGGGGTTTCTCTTCTGTACTGTTCAACCAATCAAGTCAATGTGGAGGAGGAGTTAAGATGGAGTGTCGCCTTGTTAAAGTCCTAAAGTGGAAGTAATGTCACAGGCTGCCCACTGAGGAAGCTGCCCACTGATGAAGCTGCCCACTGAGGAAGCTGCCCACTGAGGAAGCTGCCCACTGAGGAACCTGCCCACTGAGGAACCTGCCCACTGAGGAACCTGCCCACTGAGGAAGCTGCCCACTGAGGAAGCTGCCCACTGAGGAAGCTGCCCACTGAGGAAGCTGCCCACTGAGAGTGACTACAGCGAACAGACAGAAAGTACAGGGTGTGTTCATGGGTGTGCTACTTTTGCAAACAGGGGACGCTCAGTTCTCATCTGAGCTAAATTGGCACTCCTGGTCCGCTGAAAAATGACAGCAAGGCCGCCTGGTGGAGTAGACGACATGGTGGAGTAGACGACAAGGCCGCCTGGTAGAGTAGACGACAAGGTGGAGTAGACGACATGGTGGAGTAGACAACATGGTGGAGTAGACGACATGGTGGAGTAGACGACATGGTGGAGTAGACGACATGGTGGAGTAGACGACAAGGTGGAGTAGACGGCAAGGCCGCCTGGTGGAGTAGACAACATGGTGGAGTAGACGACAAGGCCGCCTGGTGGAGTAGACGGAAAGGCCGCCTGGTGGAGTAGACAACATGGTGGAGTAGACGACAAGGCCGCCTGGTGGAGTAGACGGAAAGGCCGCCTGGTGGAGTAGACGACATGGTGGAGTAGACGGCAAGGCCGCCTGGTGGAGTAGACGCAAGGCCGCCTGGTGGAGTAGACAGCAAGGCCGCCTGGTGGAGTAGACGACAAGGCCGCCTGGTAGAGTAGACGACAAGGCCGCCTGGTGGAGTAGACGACAAGGCTGCCTGGTGGAGTAGACGACAAGGCTGCCTGGTGGAGTAGACGACAAGGCTGCCTGGTGGAGTAGACGACAAGGCTGCCTGGTAGAGTAGACGACAAGGCCGCCTGGTGGAGTAGACGACAAGGCCGCCTGGTGGAGTAGACGACAAGGCCGCCTGGTGGAGTAGACGACAAGGCCGCCTGGTGGAGTAGACGACATGGTGGAGTAGACAACATGGTGGAGTAGACGACAAGGCCGCCTGGTGGAGTAGACGGCAAGGCCGCCTGGTGGAGTAGACGACAAGGCCGCCTGGTGGAGTAGACGACAAGGCCGCCAGGTGGAATAGACGACAAGGCCGCTTGGTGGAGTAGACGACAAGGCCGCCTGGTGGAGTAGATGACAAGGCCGCCTGGTGGAGTAGACGACAAGGCTGCCTGGTGGAGTAGACGACAAGGCTGCCTGGTGGAGTAGATGACAAGGCCGCCTGGTGGAGTAGACGACAAGGCCGCCTGGTGGAGTAGACGACAAGGCTGCCTGGTGGAGTAGACGGCAAGGCTGCCTGGTGGAGTAGACGACATGGTGGAGTAGACGGCAAGGCTGCCTGGTGGAGTAGACGACATGGTGGAGTAGACGGCAAGGCTGCCTGGTGGAGTAGACGACATGGTGGAGTAGACGGCAAGGCTGCCTGGTGGAGTCGAAAGACAATCCAACACAGATGGAATAGTGAGAAACTATTTATTGATCTGACAATTTCCTTATCTGTAGTTTTTATCTGTAGTGTTTATCTGTAGTGTTTCAGTTAGGGGCAACCTTCCCCTCGAGCGGCTTTACAGTACTTCGTTAAAATAGCAAACCTTGCCTTCGTCCTTTACGTAGATCGCACAGGAGGTTGGTGGCACCGTAATCGGGGAGGATGGGCTCGTGGTAAAGGCTGGAGTGGAATGCTATCAAGTACATCAAACACATGGTTTCCATTCCAGCCATTTTTATGAGCCGTCCTCCAATCAGCAGCCTCCAATGTTGTGATAAACACCTTGTGACAGTGTCACAATAGGTGTTAAATCTTGGGCCTCCAGCCCTGTATGAACTGTGTGATCTTGGTGACGTGCAATCGGCTGAGATGGAAGTCATGTGACAGGGTCTCCTCGTCGAGCTGAACCAGGAGGCTCCCGTCAACGCGCTCTCTCTGGAACACGCCCACCGCTGCCTCTGATAGGCCAATGAACCTCAGACTGGCAGACACCTCCTCCAATGAGAGGGCAGACAGGTCAGTGGGCGGGCGCCAGGCAGGGTCACTAGGCGGAGTCGACCCCTCGCATGTCCCGCCTCCCTCAGCGCCTCTGGAGAGCTCTGCTGTCTGATTGGCTGGTATAGGCTCTGGGGAAGGGCAGGGGGAGGGACTAGGGCGGTTAAAGGGGTTAAGTGCTCCGAAGGGAGCGAATCGACTCTGAGGGGGCGGAAGCCTCAGCCGGGAGAAGGAGGAGGAATTATAGCTCCACGGCTCCACCCAGGTGGCCTGCGCTGGCTGGGGATTGGCCAAGCTGTCAGCAGGGAGAGTAGGGATTGGCTCAGGGCTGATGTGGGGGGGGTCAGTCCAGGAACATGGATAACAGTAGATAGACGAGTCTGGAGGAGAGACAGAACAACTAGAGAGAGAAAAAGGGAAAGATGGAAAGAGAGAGAGAGGTAAGGATGAGAGAGAGGGATATGGTTAGTGTGTGTGCGTGTGGTGTGTGTGTGTGTGTGTGTGTGTACCTGTTGGGTGGTCCAGAAGAGTAATAGGAGAGATGTGTCTGAGGGAAGCGGGGCGGGACCGGTGGACTGGGGGTGGGGCTTGGACAGGAAGGGGAGGAGTCTCCTTTACAGCATCGAGGAGGAACTGGAGGAGCGATCAGGAACCTGCACTCTTCTCTCACCTACACACACAACCACACACACACACACAACCACACACAGAGTGGTTTCTATAGAGTCTGAAGAATTTCCAGAGGAATGTGCAAGGAATGTGTGTCTGTGTGTGTGTGTGTGTGTGTGTGTGTGTGTGTGTGTGTGTGTGTGTGTGTGTGTGTGTGTGTGTGTGTGTGTGTGTGTGTGTGTGTGTGTGTGTGTGTGTGTGTGTGTGTGTGTGTGTGTGTGTATGTGTGTGTGTGTGTGTGTGTGTGTTGGCATGCTGGTAAATGTCACTCTCAAACGTTCACTCCTGAAACACACTCTTCAGCATACAAACTGCATTGTTGGTTAGGGGCTTGTAAGTCAGCATTTCACGGTAAGGTCTACACTTCTTGTTTTCTGCGCATGTGAATAATAAAGTTTGATTTGAAACACACAGAGTGAGTGTGTGTGTGTGACCAATTCTAGTAAGTGTGTATCAATAATTCAGTCTCATCCTGAGTTTAACAACCAGATGGAGAGAGAGAGAGAGAGTGGGGGGGATAGAGGGCTTTTTTTTACACAAAGCCAACTTTAGCATGAAGATGGATAGAGGGCTTTTCTGACACAAAGCCTGATTTAGCATGAACAGCACCATTAAGGGTTTCCACCATTTTGAAGTTTCATCTTCTACTTCTGACAGTCGGAAGACAAACTGTGTTGTCTGAACAGGTATGAACCCAAGGTTGATGATTTACTGCCACCTGGAGGGTGTTGTCTGAACAGGTTTAAAGACAAGGTTGATGATTTACTGCCACCTGGAGGGTGTTGTCTGAACAGGTACAAACTAAACTTAAGCATGGGAAGCATAGAAATAGCACACATAGAACAGATATGCCTTTTCTTAGACTTGCTTTCTATGTGAATTTGGTGAGATTGTCCAAAACGTTACATATTGCAGCTTCAATAGCCTCCTACTGAGACTCCTACCGAGGCTCCTACCGAGACTCCTACCGAGGCTCCTACTGAGACTCCTGCCGAGGCTCCTACCGAGGCTCCTGCCGAGGCTCCTACCGAGACTCCTACCGAGACTCCTACCGATGCTCCTGCCGAGGCTCCTACCGAGACTCCTACCGAGGCTCCTACCGAGACTCCTACCGAGACTCCTACCGAGGCTCCTACCGAGGCTCCTGCCGAGGCTCCGGCCGAGGCTCCTGCCGAGACTCCTACCGAGGCTCCTACCGAGACTCCTACCGAGGCTCCTACCGAGGCTCCTACCGAGGCTCCTGCCGAGACTCCTACCGAGGCTCCTACCGAGACTCCTACCGAGGCTCCTGCCGAGACCTCTACCGAGGCTCCTGCCGAGACTCCTACCGAGGCTCCTACCGAGACTGCTACCGAGGCTCCTACTGAGGCTCCTACCGAGGCTCCCGCCGAGACTCCCACCGAGGCTCCTACCGAGACTCCTACCGAGGCTCCTACCGAGGCTCCTGCCGAGACTCCTACCGAGGCTCCTACCGAGACTCCTACCGAGGCTCCTACTGAGAGTCCTACCGAGGCTCCTGCTGAGACTCCTACCGAGGCTCCTACCGAGGCTCCTACCGAGACTCCTACCGAGGCTCCTACCGAGGATAATCATGTGCGTCCAGCTACACCCCCCTGTTGTTTTCTCGGAGGAGAAAAGTATGTTTAAAAACGATACGCAAGGTCGTTTAAAAAAAATAATAAAGTAACTTTTTATCTATAAAATGTCTGGCACAACTATTTATTTAATTTTTTTACACATATAAATGTGATTCCAACCCTGTAAACATCATTTGGGCCTCCCAGGCGGTGTCACAGCCAGCCATGACCGGGAGCACCGCCCGGGGAGGGTTTGGCAGACCGGGTGCCTGCAAGCTGCCTGGGGTCATCAGTCGAACAGTGTTTCCTCTGATACGTTGGTTCGGTTGACTTCCGGGTTCAGCACGGCTTGGCGGTGCATGCTTCGGAGGACACGTCCTGATCTTCACCTCTACCGAGTTGCTGCACTGAGGCAAGGTCGTAACTATCAATTTGAAAAACAGGTAAATGGGGTAAAACTGTTGAATGATCAAATAGTAAACATCATTTGATTGATGACGTGCTAAAATGTAGGAGAGTCATTTCATACAAGCACAACGGTTTCCGCTCCTCGATTACCTTTGACCTTAATCAAAAGAAGGAGAGGACGCGAGGATTTGAGCAAAACAATTGATAATCTCCTTCAACCCTCCTAATGACCTGAATCGCCGTCATTCATTGGCTGATCCCTCCTAATGACCTGAATCGCCGTCATTCATTGGCTGATCCCTCCTAATGACCCGAATCGCCTTCATTCTCCTAATGACCTGGATGGAATTTGGTTCTTCCTTAACCTATAGGATGTCCCACCCAGTGGACTACTTACAAATGGAGACATCCCTCATTGGTGCTGCCCATGCTGTCACAGATAGGAGAGGTGCTCTCTAGGTATCTCTATGGCATAGATAGGAGAGGTGCTCTCTAGGTATCTCTATGGCATAGATAGGCGAGGGTATCTATATGGTATAGATAGGAGGGGCTCTCTAGGTATCTCTATGACAGGGGTCTCCAAAAGGTTGATCGCCAGCTACCAATAGCTCGCAGCCCACCGATAAGTAGCTCCCCAAACAATTCTGAAAGTACATGCAATTTTCACGTGTTCCACCGCAAACTGTCATAAACAAATCTCACAAGTATCAGACACCGCAAGCTCCCAGCCACTATCTAATCAAGGCAACACTGACATTATCCCACCGCTGGTTAGCCACTATTGGTTTAAAAGGCCAAAAAACGAACACAATATCTACCAATTAATTTCCAGTAATATTGCCCCTGTCTTTCTGTGTGGTGCGCGTGTTTGTCTAATACTCCATGTGAAGCAAGTTGATGTGATAACCGTCTTGTGGGTTGACAGAAATAATAGATACTAGACTATGTATGTATAGTAATGTATCTATGTAATACTAGACTAGGTAGAAATACTTTCCCCAAAACCTTCCCAATTAAAGCTGCAATATGTCCCTATTTGGGCAACCCAACCAAATTCACATAGCAATGTATGTTATAGATCTGTCATTATAATTTAAAGCAAGTCTAAGAAGTGGTAGATCTGTTCTATGTGAGCAATTTCTATGCGTCCCGCTCTTAAGATTTGTTTTTGTGTCTTTTTTACAATTGTTTTTGCATAGTGCATCTTGAAATGTTAACTGCAAAGTAGGCTCACCTGGCAGAAGTACATAATTTGTATCTATTATTTGCAAATGTTGCCATGAAATGAGCAGCAGCAGTCCAGAACCATCACTAGACCGGCAAGTTAGACAGCACATTCCTCACTTGCTAGATGCACAATGAGGGGGGGGGGAAATCGACATTTGTTAGTTCTTCCAAACATAAAAAATAAGGTATTTAATGTGATGTAAGCATTGAAAAAAACTCAGACCACTGTAGTTTCTCTATGAGAAACAAATAAAAATGTAAAACCAGGGGGGGGGAATGGAAAACATTATTTGTAAAAATAAATTACAGATTTTATAAGGCCCCACCCTTTAGAGTTGTTTTTAACCATTATTTCACCAGGTATGTTGACAGAAAACATAGTGCACTACTTTTTCTTGTACACTAAGGACCCGGGAAGAGTAGCAGGGGAGAGGAGAGGAGAGGAGAAGAGAAGAACAGGCCTATCTCTATGGTATAGATAGGAGAGGTGCTCTCTAGGTATCTCTATGATATAGATAGGCGAGGGTATCTCTATGGTATAGATATACTAGAGAGAGCACCTCTCCTCTCTCTGGTATAGACGGAGAGGTGCTCTATAGGTATCAATATAGTATAGATAGGAGAGGTGCTCTCTAGGTATCTCTAAGGGAGAGACTCACTGCGTCTGATTTTGGAGGTACAGGGGGTGGGGTTGATACTCTTGTCACCATGGCGAGGCGGGCAGTCCCCAGCAATCCATCCAAAGAGGAAGAGGAATGGACGGAGATGCGGTTTGGCTCTGCCTTCCCCAGGCCCTCTGCAGTCTGATTGGTCCACAGTTCCTCGTAGGGGATCTCTTCACTGGTCTGCAGCTCAGCCTCTGTCCAATTGGGAGAGAGATACTCTGTCCCCTCCCCTAGAGAGTCTCTACAGCGTTGCGATTGGCTGATGTTGTCTGTAACTCCGCCCCCAGCGAACACACACACGGACAGCAGCTGAGAGTCCTGCGCTGACACACACACACCTCCCCTCCGCGGGCTCACACACACACCGTCCTCGCTCACACACACTCTCTCCTCGCTGAGTTCTGGACGCGTCTCACGGACGGCTCGGCTGTACCCATCAGGGTCGAAGTTGGCATGCTGCCGTAGCAACAGGCTGTCTGTGGTTGCCGAGGGCGTAGCCACAGAGAAGCGCGGCATGCAGCGTAGCAACAGGAAGTGGGAGGGAACCAGTTGTATTGGCCGAAGGACAAGACACAACACCACTGTCTTACTGACAATGTTCAACAGCTTGTAGCGATGCCCCTCTCTCACCTGGAGTCAGACAAAATCACACAGTTAGTCACCTACAGTACAGGACACAGTTACACAGTTAGTCACCTACAGCACAGAACACAGAGTTACACAGTTAGTCACCTACAGTACAGAACACAGTTAGTCACCTACAGTACAGAACACACAGTTACACAGTTAGTCACCTACAGTACAGAACACAGTTAGTCACCTAGAGTACAGAACACAGTTAGTCATCTACAGTACAGAACACAGTTAGTCATCTACAGTACAGAACACAGTTACACAGTTAGTCACCTACAGTACAGAACAGAGTTACGCAATTAGTCACCTACAGTACAGAACACAGTTAGTCATCTACATTACAGAACACAGTTAGTCACCTACAGTACAGGACACAGTTAGTCACCTACAGTACCGAACACAGTTAGTCATCTACAGTACAGAACACAGTTAGTCACCTACAGTACAGGACACAGTTAGTCACCTAGAGTACAGAACACAGTTAGTCATCTAAAGTACAGAACACAGTTAGTCACCTACAGTACCGAACACAGTTAGTCACCTACAGTACAGAACACAGTTAGTCACCTAAAATACAGAACACAGTTACACAGTTAGTCACCTACAGTACAGAACACAGTTACACACCTACAGTACAGAACACAGTTACACAGTTAGTCACCTACAGGACAGAACACAGTTAGTCCCCTAGAGTAGAGAACAAGTTAGTCATCTACAGTACAGAACACAGTTAGTCCCCTACAGTACAGAACAAAGTTAGTCACCTACAGTACAGAACACAGTTACACAGTTAGTCACCTACAGTACAGAACACAGTTACACAGTTAGTCACCTACAGTACAGAACACAGTTAGTCATCTACAGTACAGAACACAGTTAGTCACCTACAGTACAGAACACAGTTAGTCACCTACAGTACAGAACACAGTTACACAGTTAGTCACCTACAGTACAGAACACAGTTAGTCACCTACAGTACAGAAAACAGTTACGCAGTTAGTCACCTACAGGACAGAACACAGTTAGTCCCCTACAGTACAGAACACAGTTACACAGTTAGTCACCTACAGTACAGAACAGTTACACAGTTAGTCACCTACAGTACAGAACACAGTTACACAGTTAGTCACCTACAGTACAGAACACAGTTACACAGTCAGTCACCTACAGTACAGAACACAGTTAGTCACCGACAGTACAGAAAACAGTTACACAGTTAGTCACCTACAGGACAGAACACAGTTAGTCCACTACAGTACAGAACAGAGTTAGTCATCTACAGTACAGAACACAGTTAGTCCCCTACAGTACAGAACACAGTTACACAGTTAGTCACCTACAGCACAGAACACAGTTACACAGTCAGTCACCTACAGTACAGAACACAGTTAGTCACCTACAGTACAGAAAACAGTTACACAGATAGTCAGCTACAGTACAGAACACAGTAACACAGTCAGTCACCTACAGTACAGAACACAGTTAGTCACCTACAGTACAGAAAACAGTTACACAGTTAGTCACCTACAGTACAGAACACAGTAACACAGTCAGTCACCTACAGTACAGAACACAGTTACACAGTCAGTCACCTACAGTACAGAACACAGTTACACAGTCAGTCACCTACAGTACAGAATACAGTTACACAGTCAGTCACCTACAGTACAGAACACAGTAACACAGTCAGTCGCCTACAGTACAGAACACAGTTACACAGTTAGTCACCTACAGTACATAACACAGTTACACAGTCAGTCACCTACAGTACAGAACAAAGTTAGTCACCTACAGTACAGAACACAGTTACACAGTCAGTCACCTACAGTACAGAACACAGTTACACACCTACAGTACAGAACACAGTTACACAGTTAGTCACCTACAGTACAGAATACAGTTACACAGTCAGTCACCTACAGTACAGAACACAGTTACACAGTCAGTCGCCTACAGTACAGAACACAGTTACACAGTTAGTCACCTACAGTACAGAACACAGTTACACAGTTAGTCACCTACAGTACAGAACACAGTTAGTCATCTACATTACAGAACACAGTTAGTCACCTACAGTACAGGACACAGTTAGTCACATACAGTACCGAACACAGTTAGTCACCTACAGTACAGGACACAGTTAGTCACCTAGAGTACAGAACACAGTTAGTCATCTAAAGTACAGAACACAGTTAGTCACCTACAGTACCGAACACAGTTAGTCACCTACAGTACAGAACACAGTTAGTCACCTAAAATACAGAACACAGTTACACAGTTAGTCACCTACAGTACAGAACACAGTTACACACCTACAGTACAGAACACAGTTACACAGTTAGTCACCTACAGGTCAGAACACAGTTAGTCCCCTAGAGTAGAGAACAAGTTAGTCATCTACAGTACAGAACACAGTTAGTCCCCTACAGTACAGAACAAAGTTAGTCACCTACAGTACAGAACACAGTTAGTCACCTACAGTACAGAACACAGTTAGTCACCTACAGTACAGAACACAGTTAGTCATCTACAGTACAGGAAACTGTTAGTCACCTACAGTACCGAACACAGTTAGTCACCTACAGTACAGAACACAGTTAGTCACCTACAGTACAGAACACAGTTACACAGTTAGTCACCTACAGTACAGAACACAGTTACACAGTTAGTCACCTACAGTACAGAACACAGTTAGTCACCTACAGTACAGGAAACAGTTAGTCACCTACAGTACAGAACACAGTTAGTCAACTACAGTACAGAAAACAGTTACGCAGTTAGTCACCTACAGGACAGAACACAGTTAGTCCCATACAGTACAGAACACAGTTACACAGTTAGTCACCTACAGTACAGAACACAGTTACACAGTTAGTCACCTACAGTACAGAACACAGTTACACAGTTAGTCACCGACAGTACAGAAAACAGTTACACAGTTAGTCACCTACAGGACAGAACACAGTTAGTCCACTACAGTACAGAACAGAGTTAGTCATCTACAGTACAGAACACAGTTAGTCCCCTACAGTACAGAAGAAAGTTAGTCACCTACAGTACAGAACACAGTTACACAGTTAGTCACCTACAGCACAGAACACAGTTACACAGTCAGTCACCTACAGTACAGAACACAGTTAGTCACCTACAGTACAGAAAACAGTTACACAGTTAGTCAGCTACAGTACAGAACACAGTAACACAGTCAGTCACCTACAGTACAGAACACAGTTAGTCACCTACAGTACAGAACACAGTTACACAGTCAGTCACCTACAGTACAGAACACAGTTACACAGTCAGTCACCTACAGTACAGAATACAGTTACACAGTGAGTCACCTACAGTACAGAACACAGTAACACAGTCAGTCGCCTACAGTACAGAACACAGTTACACAGTTAGTCACCTACAGTACATAACACAGTTACACAGTTAGTCACCTACAGTACAGAACAAAGTTAGTCACCTACAGTACAGAACACAGTTACACAGTCAGTCACCTACAGTACAGAACACAGTTACACACCTACATTACAGAATACAGTTACACAGTCAGTCGCCTACAGTACAGAACACAGTTACACAGTTAGTCACCTACAGTACAGAACACAGTTACACAGTCAGTCGCCTACAGTACAAAACACAGTTAGTCACCTACAGTTCAGAAAAAAGTTACACAGTTAGTCACCTACAGTACAGAACAAAGTTAGTCAACAACAGTACAGAACACAATTAGTCATCTACAGTACAGAACACAGTTAGTCACCTACAGTATAGAACATTGTTACACAGTTAGTCACCTACAGTACAGAACACAGTTAGTCATCTACAGTACAGAACACAGTTAGTCACCTACAGTAGAGCACACAGTTATTAATCTACAGTACAGAACACAGTTAATCACCTACAGTACAGAACACAGTTAGTCACCTACAGTACAGAAAACAGTTACACAGTCAGTCACCTACAGTACAGAACACAGTAACACAGTCAGTCACCTACAGTACAGAAAACAGTTACATAGTTAGTCACCTACAGTACAGAACACAGTAACACAGTCAGTCACCTACAGTACAGAACACAGTTACACAGTCAGTCACCTAAAGTACAGAACACAGTAACACAGTCAGTCACCTACAGTACAGAAAACAGTTACACAGTTAGTAACCTACAGTACAGAACACAGTTACACAGTCAGTCACCTACAGTACAGAACACAGTTACACACCTACAGTACAGAACACAGTTACACAGTTAGTCGCCTACAGTACAGAACACAGTTACACAGTTAGTCACCTACAGAACACAGTTACACAGTTAGTCACCTACAGTACAGAACACAGTTACACAGTCAGTCGCCTACAGTACAAAACACAGTTAGTCACCTACAGTTCAGAAAAAAGTTACACAGTTAGTCACCTACAGTACAGAACAAAGTTAGTCACCTACAGTACAGAACACAACTAGTCATCTACAGTACAGAACACAGTTAGTCACCTACAGTATAGAACACTGTTACACAGTTAGTCACCTACAGTACAGAACACAGTTATTAATCTACAGTACAGAACACAGTTAATCACCTACAGTACAGAACACAGTTAATCACCTACAGTACAGAACACAGTTAGCCACCTACAGTACAGAACACTGTTACACAGTTAGTCACCTACAGTACAGAACACAGTTAGTCATCTACAGTACAGAACACAGTGAGTCACCTACAGTATAGAACAGAGTTACACAGTTAGTCACCTACAGTACAGAATACACAGTTACACAGTTAGTCCCCTACAGTAGAGCACACAGTTATTAATCTACAGTACAGAACACAGTTAATCACCTACAGTACAGAACACAGTTAGTCACCTACAGTACAGAACACAGTTACACAGTCAGTCACCTACAGTACAGAAGACAGTTACACAGTCAGTCGCCTACAGTACAGAACACAGTTACACAGTTAGTCACCTACAGTACAGAAAACAGTTACACAGTTAGTCACCTACAGTACAGAACACAGTAACACAGTCAGTCACCTACAGTACAGAACACAGTTACACAGTCAGTCACCTAAAGTACAGAACACAGTAACACAGTCAGTCAACGACAGTACAGAACACAGTTAGTTACCTACAGTACAGAACACAGTTACACAGTCAGTCACCTACAGTACAGAAGACAGTTACACAGTCAGTCGCCTACAATACAGAACACAGTTACACAGTTAGTCACCTACAGTACAGAACACAGTTACACAGTTAGTCACCTACAGTACAGAACACAGTTACACAGTCAGTCACCTACAGTACAGAACACAATTAGTCATCTAGAGTACAGAACACAGTTAGTCACCTACAGTACAGAACACTGTTACACAGTCAGTCACCTACAGTACAGAACACAGTTACACAGTCAGTCACCTAAAGTACAGAACACAGTAACACAGTCAGTCAACGACAGTACAGAACACAGTTAGTCACCTACAGTACAGAACACAGTTACACAGTTAGTCACCTACAGTACAGAACACAGTTACACAGTCAGTCACCTACAGTACAGAACACAATTAGTCATCTAGAGTACAGAACACAGTTAGTCACCTACAGTACAGAACACTGTTACACAGTCAGTCACCTACAGTACAGAACACAGTTACACAGTCAGTCACCTAAAGTACAGAACACAGTAACACAGTCAGTCAACGACAGTACAGAACACAGTTAGTTACCTACAGTACAGAACACAGTTACACAGTCAGTCACCTACAGTACAGAACACAGTTACACACCTACAGTACAGAACACAGTTACACAGTTAGTCGCCTACAGTACAGAACACAGTTACACAGTTAGTCACCTACAGAACACAGTTACACAGTTAGTCACCTACAGTACAGAACACAGTTCAGTTACACAGTCAGTCGCCTACAGTACAAAACACAGTTAGTCACCTACAGTTCAGAAAAAGTTACACAGTTAGTCACCTACAGTACAGAACAAAGATAGTCACCTACAGTACAGAACACAACTAGTCATCTACAGTACAGAACACAGTTAGTCACCTACAGTATAGAACACTGTTACACAGTTAGTCACCTACAGTACAGAACACACAGTTACACAGTTAGTCACCTACAGTACAGAACACAGTTATTAATCTACAGTACAGAACACAGTTAATCACCTACAGTACAGAACACAGTTAATCACCTACAGTACAGAACACAGTTAGCCACCTACAGTACAGAACACAGTTACACAGTCACCTACAGTACAGAATACAGTTACACAGTCAGTCACCTACAGTACAGAACACAGTTACACAGTCAGTCGCCTACAGTACAGAACACAGTTACACAGTTAGTCACCTACAGTACAGAACACAGTTACACAGTCAGTCGCCTACAGTACAAAACACAGTTAGTCACCTACAGTTCAGAAAAAAGTTACACAGTTAGTCACCTACAGTACAGAACAAAGTTAGTCACCTACAGTACAGAACACAATTAGTCATCTACAGTACAGAACACAGTTAGTCACCTACAGTATAGAACACTGTTACACAGTTAGTCACCTACAGTACAGAACACAGTTAGTCATCTACAGTACAGAACACAGTGAGTCACCTACAGTATAGAACAGAGTTACACAGTTAGTCACCTACAGTACAGAACACACAGTTACACAGTTAGTCACCTACAGTACAGAACACAGTTAGTCATCTACAGTACAGAACACAGTTAGTCACCTACAGTAGAGCACACAGTTATTAATCTACAGTACAGAACACAGTTAATCACCTACAGTACAGAACACAGTCAGTCACCTACAGTACAGAACACAGTAACACAGTCAGTCACCTACAGTACAGAAAACAGTTACACAGTTAGTCACCTACAGTACAGAACACTGTTACACAGTCAGTCACCTACAGTACAGAACACAGTTACACAGTCAGTCACCTAAAGTACAGAACACAGTAACACAGTCAGTCAACGACAGTACAGAACACAGTTAGTTACCTACAGTACAGAACACAGTTACACAGTCAGTCACCTACAGTACAGAACACAGTTACACACCTACAGTACAGAACACAGTTACACAGTTAGTCGCCTACAGTACAGAACACAGTTACACAGTTAGTCACCTACAGAACACAGTTACACAGTTAGTCACCTACAGTACAGAACACAGTTCAGTTACACAGTCAGTCGCCTACAGTACAAAACACAGTTAGTCACCTACAGTTCAGAAAAAAGTTACACAGTTAGTCACCTACAGTACAGAACAAAGATAGTCACCTACAGTACAGAACACAACTAGTCATCTACAGTACAGAACACAGTTAGTCACCTACAGTATAGAACACTGTTACACAGTTAGTCACCTACAGTACAGAACACACAGTTACACAGTTAGTCACCTACAGTACAGAACACAGTTATTAATCTACAGTACAGAACACAGTTAATCACCTACAGTACAGAACACAGTTAATCACCTACAGTACAGAACACAGTTAGCCACCTACAGTACAGAACACAGTTACACAGTCACCTACAGTACAGAATACAGTTACACAGTCAGTCACCTACAGTACAGAACACAGTTACACAGTCAGTCGCCTACAGTACAGAACACAGTTACACAGTTAGTCACCTACAGTACAGAACACAGTTACACAGTCAGTCGCCTACAGTACAAAACACAGTTAGTCACCTACAGTTCAGAAAAAAAGTTACACAGTTAGTCACCTACAGTACAGAACAAAGTTAGTCACCTACAGTACAGAACACAATTAGTCATCTACAGTACAGAACACAGTTAGTCACCTACAGTATAGAACACTGTTACACAGTTAGTCACCTACAGTACAGAACACAGTTAGTCATCTACAGTACAGAACACAGTGAGTCACCTACAGTATAGAACAGAGTTACACAGTTAGTCACCTACAGTACAGAACACACAGTTACACAGTTAGTCACCTACAGTACAGAACACAGTTAGTCATCTACAGTACAGAACACAGTTAGTCACCTACAGTAGAGCACACAGTTATTAATCTACAGTACAGAACACAGTTAATCACCTACAGTACAGAACACAGTCAGTCACCTACAGTACAGAACACAGTAACACAGTCAGTCACCTACAGTACAGAAAACAGTTACACAGTTAGTCACCTACAGTACAGAACACAGTAACACAGTCAGTCACCTACAGTACAGAACACAGTTACACAGTCAGTCACCTAAAGTACAGAACACAGTAAACACAGAACACAGTTAGTTACCTACAGTACAGAACACAGTTACACAGTCAGTCACCTACAGTACAGAACACAGTTACACACCTACAGTACAGAACACAGTTACACAGTTAGTCGCCTACAGTACAGAACACAGTTACACAGTTAGTCACCTACAGAACACAGTTACACAGTTAGTCCCCTACAGTACAGAAAACAGTTACACAGTTAGTCACCTACAGTACAGACCACAGTCACCTACAGTACAGAACACAGTTAGTCCTCTACATTACAGAACACTGTTAGTCACCTACAGTACAGAACACAGTTACACAGCTAGTCCCCTACAGTACAGAACACAGTTAGTCATCTACAGTACAGAACACAGTTAGTCCCCTATAGTACAGAACACAGTTACACAGTTAGTCCCCTACAGTACAGAACACAGTTAGTCATCTACAGTACAGAACCCAGTTATTCACCTACAGTACAGAACACAGTTACACAGTTAGTCCCCTACAGTACAGACCACAGTCACCTACAGTACAGAACACAGTTAGTCATATACAGTACAGAACACAGTTAGTCACCTAGAGTACCGAACACAGTTACACAGTCAGTCACCTACAGTACAGAACACAGTTACACAGTCAGTCACCTAAAGTACAGAACACAGTAACACAGTCAGTCAACGACAGTACAGAACACAGTTAGTCACCTACAGTACAGAACACAGTTAAACAGTCAGTCACCTACAGTACAGAACACAGTTACACAGTTAGTCACCTACAGTACAGAACACAGTTACACAGTCAGTCACCTACAGTACAGAACAAAGTTAGTGACCTACAGTACAGAACACAGTTACACAGTCAGTCACCTACAGTACAGAACACAGTTACACACCTACAGTACAGAACACAGTTACACAGTTAGTCGCCTACAGTACAGAACACAGTTACACAGTTAGTCACCTACAGAACACAGTTACACAGTTAGTCACCTACAGTACAGAACACAGTTACACAGTCAGTCGCCTACAGTAAAAACACGGTTAGTCACCTACAGTTCAGAAAAAGTTACACAGTCACCTACAGTACAGAACAAAGTTAGTCACCTACAGTACAGAACACAACTAGTCATCTACAGTACAGAACACAGTTAGTCACCTACAGTATAGAACACTGTTACACAGTTAGTCACCTATAGTACAGAACACTGAGTTACACAGTTAGTCACCTACAGTACAGAACACAGTTAGTCATCTACAGTACAGAACACAGTGAGTCACCTACAGTATAGAACACAGTTACACAGTCAGTCACCTCCAGTACAGAACACAGTTACACAGTCAGTCGCCTACAGTACAGAACACAGTTACACAGTTAGTCACCTACAGTACAGAACACAGTTACACAGTCAGTCGCCTACAGTACAGAACACAGTTACACAGTTAGTCACCTACAGTACAGAACACAGTTACACAGTCAGTCGCCTACAGTACAAAACACAGTTAGTCACCTACAGTTCAGAAAAAGTTACACAGTTAGTCACCTACAGTACAGTTACACAGTTAGTCACCTACAGTACAGAACACAATTAGTCATCTACAGTACAGAACACAGTGAGTCACCTACAGTATAGAACACTGTTACACAGTTAGTCACCTACAGTACAGAACACAGTTAGTCATCTACAGTACAGAACACAGTGAGTCACCTACAGTATAGAACACAGTTACACAGTTAGTCACCTACAGTACAGAACACAGTTAGCCACCTACAGTATAGAACACAATTAGTCATCTACAGTACAGAACACAGTTAGTCACCTACAGTATAGAACACTGTTACACAGTTAGTCACCTACAGTACAGAACAGAGTTAGTCATCTACAGTACAGAACACAGTGAGTCACCTACAGTATAAAACACAGTTACACAGTTAGTCACCTACAGTACAGAACACAGTTAGCCACCTACAGTACAGAACACAGAGTTACACAGTTAGTCACCTACAGTAGAGCACACAGTTATTAATCTACAGTACAGAACACAGTTAATCACCTACAGTACAGAACACAGTTAGCCACCTACAGTACAGAACACAGTTAGTCACCTACAGTACAGAACACAGTTACACAGTTAGTCCCCTACAGTACAGAACACAGTTAGTCCCCTACAGTACAGAACACAGTTAGTCCCCTACAGTACAGAACACAGTTACACAGTTAGTCACCTACAGTACAGACCACAGTCACCTACAGTACAGAACACAGTTAGTCATCTACAGTACAGAACACAGTTAGTCCCCTATAGTACAGAACACAGTTACACAGTTAGTCCCCTACAGTACAGAACACAGTTAGTCATCTACAGTACAGAACACAGTTAGTTCCCTATAGTACAGAACACAGTTAGTCATCTACAGGACAGAACCCAGTTATTCACCTACAGTACAGAACACAGTTAGTCCCCTACAGTACAGACCACAGTCAACTACAGTACAGAACACAGTTATTCATCTACAGTACAGACCACAGTTAGTCACCTACAGTACAGAACACAGTTAGTCATCTACAGTACAGAACACAGTTAGTCACCTACAGTACCGAACACAGTTAGTCCCCTACAGTACAGAATACAGTTACACAGTCAGTCACCTACAGTACAGAAGACAGTTACACAGTCAGTCGCCTACAATACAGAACACAGTTACACAGTTAGTCACCTACAGTACAGAACACAGTTACACAGTTAGTCACCTACAGTACAGAACAAAGTTAGTCACCTACAGTAAAGAACACAATTAGTCATCTACAGTACAGAACACAGTTAGTCACCTACAGTATAGAACACTGTTACACAGTTAGTCACCTACAGTACAGAACACACAGTTACACAGTTAGTCACCTACAGAACACAGTTACACAGTTAGTCACCTACAGTACAGAACACAGTTCAGTTACACAGTCAGTCGCCTACAGTACAAAACACAGTTAGTCACCTACAGTTCAGAAAAAAGTTACACAGTTAGTCACCTACAGTACAGAACAAAGATAGTCACCTACAGTACAGAACACAACTAGTCATCTACAGTACAGAACACAGTTAGTCACCTACAGTATAGAACACTGTTACACAGTTAGTCACCTACAGTACAGAACACACAGTTACACAGTTAGTCACCTACAGTACAGAACACAGTTATTAATCTACAGTACAGAACACAGTTAATCACCTACAGTACAGAACACAGTTAATCACCTACAGTACAGAACACAGTTAGCCACCTACAGTACAGAACACAGTTACACAGTCACCTACAGTACAGAATACAGTTACACAGTCAGTCACCTACAGTACAGAACACAGTTACACAGTCAGTCGCCTACAGTACAGAACACAGTTACACAGTTAGTCACCTACAGTACAGAACACAGTTACACAGTCAGTCGCCTACAGTACAAAACACAGTTAGTCACCTACAGTTCAGAAAAAAAGTTACACAGTTAGTCACCTACAGTACAGAACAAAGTTAGTCACCTACAGTACAGAACACAATTAGTCATCTACAGTACAGAACACAGTTAGTCACCTACAGTATAGAACACTGTTACACAGTTAGTCACCTACAGTACAGAACACAGTTAGTCATCTACAGTACAGAACACAGTGAGTCACCTACAGTATAGAACAGAGTTACACAGTTAGTCACCTACAGTACAGAACACACAGTTACACAGTTAGTCACCTACAGTACAGAACACAGTTAGTCATCTACAGTACAGAACACAGTTAGTCACCTACAGTAGAGCACACAGTTATTAATCTACAGTACAGAACACAGTTAATCACCTACAGTACAGAACACAGTCAGTCACCTACAGTACAGAACACAGTAACACAGTCAGTCACCTACAGTACAGAAAACAGTTACACAGTTAGTCACCTACAGTACAGAACACAGTAACACAGTCAGTCACCTACAGTACAGAACACAGTTACACAGTCAGTCACCTAAAGTACAGAACACAGTAAACACAGAACACAGTTAGTTACCTACAGTACAGAACACAGTTACACAGTCAGTCACCTACAGTACAGAACACAGTTACACACCTACAGTACAGAACACAGTTACACAGTTAGTCGCCTACAGTACAGAACACAGTTACACAGTTAGTCACCTACAGAACACAGTTACACAGTTAGTCCCCTACAGTACAGAAAACAGTTACACAGTTAGTCACCTACAGTACAGACCACAGTCACCTACAGTACAGAACACAGTTAGTCCTCTACATTACAGAACACTGTTAGTCACCTACAGTACAGAACACAGTTACACAGCTAGTCCCCTACAGTACAGAACACAGTTAGTCATCTACAGTACAGAACACAGTTAGTCCCCTATAGTACAGAACACAGTTACACAGTTAGTCCCCTACAGTACAGAACACAGTTAGTCATCTACAGTACAGAACCCAGTTATTCACCTACAGTACAGAACACAGTTACACAGTTAGTCCCCTACAGTACAGACCACAGTCACCTACAGTACAGAACACAGTTAGTCATATACAGTACAGAACACAGTTAGTCACCTAGAGTACCGAACACAGTTACACAGTCAGTCACCTACAGTACAGAACACAGTTACACAGTCAGTCACCTAAAGTACAGAACACAGTAACACAGTCAGTCAACGACAGTACAGAACACAGTTAGTCACCTACAGTACAGAACACAGTTAAACAGTCAGTCACCTACAGTACAGAACACAGTTACACAGTTAGTCACCTACAGTACAGAACACAGTTACACAGTCAGTCACCTACAGTACAGAACAAAGTTAGTGACCTACAGTACAGAACACAGTTACACAGTCAGTCACCTACAGTACAGAACACAGTTACACACCTACAGTACAGAACACAGTTACACAGTTAGTCGCCTACAGTACAGAACACAGTTACACAGTTAGTCACCTACAGAACACAGTTACACAGTTAGTCACCTACAGTACAGAACACAGTTACACAGTCAGTCGCCTACAGTAAAAACACGGTTAGTCACCTACAGTTCAGAAAAAGTTACACAGTCACCTACAGTACAGAACAAAGTTAGTCACCTACAGTACAGAACACAACTAGTCATCTACAGTACAGAACACAGTTAGTCACCTACAGTATAGAACACTGTTACACAGTTAGTCACCTATAGTACAGAACACTGAGTTACACAGTTAGTCACCTACAGTACAGAACACAGTTAGTCATCTACAGTACAGAACACAGTGAGTCACCTACAGTATAGAACACAGTTACACAGTCAGTCACCTCCAGTACAGAACACAGTTACACAGTCAGTCGCCTACAGTACAGAACACAGTTACACAGTTAGTCACCTACAGTACAGAACACAGTTACACAGTCAGTCGCCTACAGTACAGAACACAGTTACACAGTTAGTCACCTACAGTACAGAACACAGTTACACAGTCAGTCGCCTACAGTACAAAACACAGTTAGTCACCTACAGTTCAGAAAAAAGTTACACAGTTAGTCACCTACAGTACAGTTACACAGTTAGTCACCTACAGTACAGAACACAATTAGTCATCTACAGTACAGAACACAGTGAGTCACCTACAGTATAGAACACTGTTACACAGTTAGTCACCTACAGTACAGAACACAGTTAGTCATCTACAGTACAGAACACAGTGAGTCACCTACAGTATAGAACACAGTTACACAGTTAGTCACCTACAGTACAGAACACAGTTAGCCACCTACAGTATAGAACACAATTAGTCATCTACAGTACAGAACACAGTTAGTCACCTACAGTATAGAACACTGTTACACAGTTAGTCACCTACAGTACAGAACAGAGTTAGTCATCTACAGTACAGAACACAGTGAGTCACCTACAGTATAAAACACAGTTACACAGTTAGTCACCTACAGTACAGAACACAGTTAGCCACCTACAGTACAGAACACAGAGTTACACAGTTAGTCACCTACAGTAGAGCACACAGTTATTAATCTACAGTACAGAACACAGTTAATCACCTACAGTACAGAACACAGTTAGCCACCTACAGTACAGAACACAGTTAGTCACCTACAGTACAGAACACAGTTACACAGTTAGTCCCCTACAGTACAGAACACAGTTAGTCCCCTACAGTACAGAACACAGTTAGTCCCCTACAGTACAGAACACAGTTACACAGTTAGTCACCTACAGTACAGACCACAGTCACCTACAGTACAGAACACAGTTAGTCATCTACAGTACAGAACACAGTTAGTCCCCTATAGTACAGAACACAGTTACACAGTTAGTCCCCTACAGTACAGAACACAGTTAGTCATCTACAGTACAGAACACAGTTAGTTCCCTATAGTACAGAACACAGTTAGTCATCTACAGGACAGAACCCAGTTATTCACCTACAGTACAGAACACAGTTAGTCCCCTACAGTACAGACCACAGTCAACTACAGTACAGAACACAGTTATTCATCTACAGTACAGACCACAGTTAGTCACCTACAGTACAGAACACAGTTAGTCATCTACAGTACAGAACACAGTTAGTCACCTACAGTACCGAACACAGTTAGTCCCCTACAGTACAGAATACAGTTACACAGTCAGTCACCTACAGTACAGAAGACAGTTACACAGTCAGTCGCCTACAATACAGAACACAGTTACACAGTTAGTCACCTACAGTACAGAACACAGTTACACAGTTAGTCACCTACAGTACAGAACAAAGTTAGTCACCTACAGTAAAGAACACAATTAGTCATCTACAGTACAGAACACAGTTAGTCACCTACAGTATAGAACACTGTTACACAGTTAGTCACCTACAGTACAGAACACACAGTTACACAGTTAGTCACCTACAGAACACAGTTACACAGTTAGTCACCTACAGTACAGAACACAGTTCAGTTACACAGTCAGTCGCCTACAGTACAAAACACAGTTAGTCACCTACAGTTCAGAAAAAAGTTACACAGTTAGTCACCTACAGTACAGAACAAAGATAGTCACCTACAGTACAGAACACAACTAGTCATCTACAGTACAGAACACAGTTAGTCACCTACAGTATAGAACACTGTTACACAGTTAGTCACCTACAGTACAGAACACACAGTTACACAGTTAGTCACCTACAGTACAGAACACAGTTATTAATCTACAGTACAGAACACAGTTAATCACCTACAGTACAGAACACAGTTAATCACCTACAGTACAGAACACAGTTAGCCACCTACAGTACAGAACACAGTTACACAGTCACCTACAGTACAGAATACAGTTACACAGTCAGTCACCTACAGTACAGAACACAGTTACACAGTCAGTCGCCTACAGTACAGAACACAGTTACACAGTTAGTCACCTACAGTACAGAACACAGTTACACAGTCAGTCGCCTACAGTACAAAACACAGTTAGTCACCTACAGTTCAGAAAAAAGTTACACAGTTAGTCACCTACAGTACAGAACAAAGTTAGTCACCTACAGTACAGAACACAATTAGTCATCTACAGTACAGAACACAGTTAGTCACCTACAGTATAGAACACTGTTACACAGTTAGTCACCTACAGTACAGAACACAGTTAGTCATCTACAGTACAGAACACAGTGAGTCACCTACAGTATAGAACAGAGTTACACAGTTAGTCACCTACAGTACAGAACACACAGTTACACAGTTAGTCACCTACAGTACAGAACACAGTTAGTCATCTACAGTACAGAACACAGTTAGTCACCTACAGTAGAGCACACAGTTATTAATCTACAGTACAGAACACAGTTAATCACCTACAGTACAGAACACAGTCAGTCACCTACAGTACAGAACACAGTAACACAGTCAGTCACCTACAGTACAGAAAACAGTTACACAGTTAGTCACCTACAGTACAGAACACAGTAACACAGTCAGTCACCTACAGTACAGAACACAGTTACACAGTCAGTCACCTAAAGTACAGAACACAGTAAACACAGAACACAGTTAGTTACCTACAGTACAGAACACAGTTACACAGTCAGTCACCTACAGTACAGAACACAGTTACACACCTACAGTACAGAACACAGTTACACAGTTAGTCGCCTACAGTACAGAACACAGTTACACAGTTAGTCACCTACAGAACACAGTTACACAGTTAGTCCCCTACAGTACAGAAAACAGTTACACAGTTAGTCACCTACAGTACAGACCACAGTCACCTACAGTACAGAACACAGTTAGTCCTCTACATTACAGAACACTGTTAGTCACCTACAGTACAGAACACAGTTACACAGCTAGTCCCCTACAGTACAGAACACAGTTAGTCATCTACAGTACAGAACACAGTTAGTCCCCTATAGTACAGAACACAGTTACACAGTTAGTCCCCTACAGTACAGAACACAGTTAGTCATCTACAGTACAGAACCCAGTTATTCACCTACAGTACAGAACACAGTTACACAGTTAGTCCCCTACAGTACAGACCACAGTCACCTACAGTACAGAACACAGTTAGTCATATACAGTACAGAACACAGTTAGTCACCTAGAGTACCGAACACAGTTACACAGTCAGTCACCTACAGTACAGAACACAGTTACACAGTCAGTCACCTAAAGTACAGAACACAGTAACACAGTCAGTCAACGACAGTACAGAACACAGTTAGTCACCTACAGTACAGAACACAGTTAAACAGTCAGTCACCTACAGTACAGAACACAGTTACACAGTTAGTCACCTACAGTACAGAACACAGTTACACAGTCAGTCACCTACAGTACAGAACAAAGTTAGTGACCTACAGTACAGAACACAGTTACACAGTCAGTCACCTACAGTACAGAACACAGTTACACACCTACAGTACAGAACACAGTTACACAGTTAGTCGCCTACAGTACAGAACACAGTTACACAGTTAGTCACCTACAGAACACAGTTACACAGTTAGTCACCTACAGTACAGAACACAGTTACACAGTCAGTCGCCTACAGTAAAAACACGGTTAGTCACCTACAGTTCAGAAAAAGTTACACAGTCACCTACAGTACAGAACAAAGTTAGTCACCTACAGTACAGAACACAACTAGTCATCTACAGTACAGAACACAGTTAGTCACCTACAGTATAGAACACTGTTACACAGTTAGTCACCTATAGTACAGAACACTGAGTTACACAGTTAGTCACCTACAGTACAGAACACAGTTAGTCATCTACAGTACAGAACACAGTGAGTCACCTACAGTATAGAACACAGTTACACAGTCAGTCACCTCCAGTACAGAACACAGTTACACAGTCAGTCGCCTACAGTACAGAACACAGTTACACAGTTAGTCACCTACAGTACAGAACACAGTTACACAGTCAGTCGCCTACAGTACAGAACACAGTTACACAGTTAGTCACCTACAGTACAGAACACAGTTACACAGTCAGTCGCCTACAGTACAAAACACAGTTAGTCACCTACAGTTCAGAAAAAAGTTACACAGTTAGTCACCTACAGTACAGTTACACAGTTAGTCACCTACAGTACAGAACACAATTAGTCATCTACAGTACAGAACACAGTGAGTCACCTACAGTATAGAACACTGTTACACAGTTAGTCACCTACAGTACAGAACACAGTTAGTCATCTACAGTACAGAACACAGTGAGTTACCTACAGTATAGAACACAGTTACACAGTTAGTCACCTACAGTACAGAACACAGTTAGCCACCTACAGTATAGAACACAATTAGTCATCTACAGTACAGAACACAGTTAGTCACCTACAGTATAGAACACTGTTACACAGTTAGTCACCTACAGTACAGAACAGAGTTAGTCATCTACAGTACAGAACACAGTGAGTCACCTACAGTATAAAACACAGTTACACAGTTAGTCACCTACAGTACAGAACACAGTTAGCCACCTACAGTACAGAACACAGAGTTACACAGTTAGTCACCTACAGTAGAGCACACAGTTATTAATCTACAGTACAGAACACAGTTAGCCACCTACAGTACAGAACACAGTTAGTCACCTACAGTACAGAACACAGTTACACAGTTAGTCCCCTACAGTACAGAACACAGTTAGTCCCCTACAGTACAGAACACAGTTAGTCCCCTACAGTACAGAACACAGTTACACAGTTAGTCACCTACAGTACAGACCACAGTCACCTACAGTACAGAACACAGTTAGTCATCTACAGTACAGAACACAGTTAGTCCCCTATAGTACAGAACACAGTTACACAGTTAGTCCCCTACAGTACAGAACACAGTTAGTCATCTACAGTACAGAACACAGTTAGTTCCCTATAGTACAGAACACAGTTAGTCATCTACAGGACAGAACCCAGTTATTCACCTACAGTACAGAACACAGTTAGTCCCCTACAGTACAGACCACAGTCAACTACAGTACAGAACACAGTTATTCATCTACAGTACAGACCACAGTTAGTCACCTACAGTACAGAACACAGTTAGTCATCTACAGTACAGAACACAGTTAGTCACCTACAGTACCGAACACAGTTAGTCCCCTACAGTACAGAATACAGTTACACAGTCAGTCACCTACAGTACAGAAGACAGTTACACAGTCAGTCGCCTACAATACAGAACACAGTTACACAGTTAGTCACCTACAGTACAGAACACAGTTACACAGTTAGTCACCTACAGTACAGAACAAAGTTAGTCACCTACAGTAAAGAACACAATTAGTCATCTACAGTACAGAACACAGTTAGTCACCTACAGTATAGAACACTGTTACACAGTTAGTCACCTACAGTACAGAACACACAGTTACACAGTTAGTCACCTACAGAACACAGTTACACAGTTAGTCACCTACAGTACAGAACACAGTTCAGTTACACAGTCAGTCGCCTACAGTACAAAACACAGTTAGTCACCTACAGTTCAGAAAAAAGTTACACAGTTAGTCACCTACAGTACAGAACAAAGATAGTCACCTACAGTACAGAACACAACTAGTCATCTACAGTACAGAACACAGTTAGTCACCTACAGTATAGAACACTGTTACACAGTTAGTCACCTACAGTACAGAACACACAGTTACACAGTTAGTCACCTACAGTACAGAACACAGTTATTAATCTACAGTACAGAACACAGTTAATCACCTACAGTACAGAACACAGTTAATCACCTACAGTACAGAACACAGTTAGCCACCTACAGTACAGAACACAGTTACACAGTCACCTACAGTACAGAATACAGTTACACAGTCAGTCACCTACAGTACAGAACACAGTTACACAGTCAGTCGCCTACAGTACAGAACACAGTTACACAGTTAGTCACCTACAGTACAGAACACAGTTACACAGTCAGTCGCCTACAGTACAAAACACAGTTAGTCACCTACAGTTCAGAAAAAAGTTACACAGTTAGTCACCTACAGTACAGAACAAAGTTAGTCACCTACAGTACAGAACACAATTAGTCATCTACAGTACAGAACACAGTTAGTCACCTACAGTATAGAACACTGTTACACAGTTAGTCACCTACAGTACAGAACACAGTTAGTCATCTACAGTACAGAACACAGTGAGTCACCTACAGTATAGAACAGAGTTACACAGTTAGTCACCTACAGTACAGAACACACAGTTACACAGTTAGTCACCTACAGTACAGAACACAGTTAGTCACCTACAGTAGAGCACACAGTTATTAATCTACAGTACAGAACACAGTTAATCACCTACAGTACAGAACACAGTCAGTCACCTACAGTACAGAACACAGTAACACAGTCAGTCACCTACAGTACAGAAAACAGTTACACAGTTAGTCACCTACAGTACAGAACACAGTAACACAGTCAGTCACCTACAGTACAGAACACAGTTACACAGTCAGTCACCTAAAGTACAGAACACAGTAAACACAGAACACAGTTAGTTACCTACAGTACAGAACACAGTTACACAGTCAGTCACCTACAGTACAGAACACAGTTACACACCTACAGTACAGAACACAGTTACACAGTTAGTCGCCTACAGTACAGAACACAGTTACACAGTTAGTCACCTACAGAACACAGTTACACAGTTAGTCCCCTACAGTACAGAAAACAGTTACACAGTTAGTCACCTACAGTACAGACCACAGTCACCTACAGTACAGAACACAGTTAGTCCTCTACATTACAGAACACTGTTAGTCACCTACAGTACAGAACACAGTTACACAGCTAGTCCCCTACAGTACAGAACACAGTTAGTCATCTACAGTACAGAACACAGTTAGTCCCCTATAGTACAGAACACAGTTACACAGTTAGTCCCCTACAGTACAGAACACAGTTAGTCATCTACAGTACAGAACCCAGTTATTCACCTACAGTACAGAACACAGTTACACAGTTAGTCCCCTACAGTACAGACCACAGTCACCTACAGTACAGAACACAGTTAGTCATATACAGTACAGAACACAGTTAGTCACCTAGAGTACCGAACACAGTTACACAGTCAGTCACCTACAGTACAGAACACAGTTACACAGTCAGTCACCTAAAGTACAGAACACAGTAACACAGTCAGTCAACGACAGTACAGAACACAGTTAGTCACCTACAGTACAGAACACAGTTAAACAGTCAGTCACCTACAGTACAGAACACAGTTACACAGTTAGTCACCTACAGTACAGAACACAGTTACACAGTCAGTCACCTACAGTACAGAACAAAGTTAGTGACCTACAGTACAGAACACAGTTACACAGTCAGTCACCTACAGTACAGAACACAGTTACACACCTACAGTACAGAACACAGTTACACAGTTAGTCGCCTACAGTACAGAACACAGTTACACAGTTAGTCACCTACAGAACACAGTTACACAGTTAGTCACCTACAGTACAGAACACAGTTACACAGTCAGTCGCCTACAGTAAAAAACACGGTTAGTCACCTACAGTTCAGAAAAAAGTTACACAGTCACCTACAGTACAG
The DNA here is from genome assembly GCF_018296145.1 of Oncorhynchus tshawytscha. Taxonomy (NCBI): domain Eukaryota; kingdom Metazoa; phylum Chordata; class Actinopteri; order Salmoniformes; family Salmonidae; genus Oncorhynchus; species Oncorhynchus tshawytscha. Next base: position 46,382,867 of record NC_056446.1, on the reverse strand, counting down.
AACAAAGTTAGTCACCTACAGTACAGAACACAACTAGTCATCTACAGTACAGAACACAGTTAGTCACCTACAGTATAGAACACTGTTACACAGTTAGTCACCTACAGTACAGAACACTGAGTTACACAGTTAGTCACCTACAGTACAGAACACAGTTAGTCATCTACAGTACAGAACACAGTGAGTCACCTACAGTATAGAACACAGTTACACAGTCAGTCACCTCCAGTACAGAACACAGTTACACAGTCAGTCGCCTACAGTACAGAACACAGTTACACAGTTAGTCACCTACAGTACAGAACACAGTTACACAGTCAGTCGCCTACAGTACAGAACACAGTTACACAGTTAGTCACCTACAGTACAGAACACAGTTACACAGTCAGTCGCCTACAGTACAAAACACAGTTAGTCACCTACAGTTCAGAAAAAAGTTACACAGTTAGTCACCTACAGTACAGTTACACAGTTAGTCACCTACAGTACAGAACACAATTAGTCATCTACAGTACAGAACACAGTGAGTCACCTACAGTATAGAACACTGTTACACAGTTAGTCACCTACAGTACAGAACACAGTTAGTCATCTACAGTACAGAACACAGTGAGTCACCTACAGTATAGAACACAGTTACACAGTTAGTCACCTACAGTACAGAACACAGTTAGCCACCTACAGTATAGAACACAATTAGTCATCTACAGTACAGAACACAGTTAGTCACCTACAGTATAGAACACTGTTACACAGTTAGTCACCTACAGTACAGAACAGAGTTAGTCATCTACAGTACAGAACACAGTGAGTCACCTACAGTATAAAACACAGTTACACAGTTAGTCACCTACAGTACAGAACACAGTTAGCCACCTACAGTACAGAACACAGAGTTACACAGTTAGTCACCTACAGTAGAGCACACAGTTATTAATCTACAGTACAGAACACAGTTAATCACCTACAGTACAGAACACAGTTAGCCACCTACAGTACAGAACACAGTTAGTCACCTACAGTACAGAACACAGTTACACAGTTAGTCCCCTACAGTACAGAACACAGTTAGTCCCCTACAGTACAGAACACAGTTAGTCCCCTACAGTACAGAACACAGTTACACAGTTAGTCACCTACAGTACAGACCACAGTCACCTACAGTACAGAACACAGTTAGTCATCTACAGTACAGAACACAGTTAGTCCCCTATAGTACAGAACACAGTTACACAGTTAGTCCCCTACAGTACAGAACACAGTTAGTCATCTACAGTACAGAACACAGTTAGTCCCCTATAGTACAGAACACAGTTAGTCATCTACAGGACAGAACCCAGTTATTCACCTACAGTACAGAACACAGTTAGTCCCCTACAGTACAGACCACAGTCAACTACAGTACAGAACACAGTTATTCATCTACAGTACAGACCACAGTTAGTCACCTACAGTACAGAACACAGTTAGTCATCTACAGTACAGAACACAGTTAGTCACCTACAGTACCGAACACAGTTAGTCCCCTACAGTACAGAATACAGTTACACAGTCAGTCACCTACAGTACAGAAGACAGTTACACAGTCAGTCGCCTACAATACAGAACACAGTTACACAGTTAGTCACCTACAGTACAGAACACAGTTACACAGTTAGTCACCTACAGTACAGAACAAAGTTAGTCACCTACAGTAAAGAACACAATTAGTCATCTACAGTACAGAACACAGTTAGTCACCTACAGTATAGAACACTGTTACACAGTTAGTCACCTACAGTACAGAACAGAGTTAGTTATCTACAGTACAGAACACAGTGAGTCACCTACAGTATAGAACACAGTTACACAGTTAGTCACCTACAGTACAGAACACAGTTAGCCACCTACAGTACAGAACACAGTTAGTCACCTACAGTACAGAACACAGTTACACAGTTAGTCACCTACAGTACAGAACACAGTTACACAGTCAGTCGCCTACAGTACAGAACACAGTTAGTCATCTACAGTACAGAACACAGTTACACAGTTAGTCCCCTACAGTACAGAACACAGTTAGTCCCTTACAGTACAGAACACAGTTACACAGTTAGTCCCCTACAGTACAGAAAAGAGTTACACAGTTAGTCACCTACAGTACAGACCACAGTCACCTACAGTACAGAACACAGTTAGTCATCTACATTACAGAACACAGTTAGTCCCCTACAGTACAGAACACAGTTAGTCATCTACAGTACAGAACACAGTTAGTCCCCTATAGTACAGAACACAGTTAGTCATCTAGAGTACAGAACCCAGTTATTCACCTACAGTACAGAACAGAGTTACACAGTTAGTTCCCTACAGTACAGACCACAGTTAGTCATCTACTGTACAGAACACAGTTAGTCACCTACAGTACAGAACACAGTTAGTCATCTACAGTACAGAACACAGTTAGTCACCTACAGTGCAGAACACAGTTAGTCACCTACAGTGCAGAACACAGTTAGTCACCTACAGTACAGAACATAGTTCGTCATCTACAGAACAGAACACAGTTAGTCATCTACAGGACAGAACACACAGTTATACAGTTAGTCAACTACAGTACAGAACACAGTTAGTCATCTACAGTACAGCACACAGTTATTCACCTGCAGTACAGAACACAGTTACACAGTTAGTCCCCTACAGTACAGAACACAGTTACACAGTTAGTCACCTACAGTACAGAAGAGAGTTACACAGTTAGTTCCCTACAGTACAGACCACAGTTAGTCATCTACTGTACAGCACACAGTTAGTCACCTACAGTACAGAACACAGTTACACAGTTAGTCCCCTACAGTACAGAACACAGTTAGTCACCTACAGTACAGAACACATTTAGTCATCTACAGTACAGAATACAGTTATTCACCTACAGTGCAGAACACAGTTAGTCACCTACAGTGCAGAACACAGTTAGTCACCTACAGTACAGAACACAGTTAGTCACCTACAGTACAGAACACAGTTAGTCACCTACAGTAAAGAACACAGTTAGTCATCTACAGGACAGAACACACAGTTACACACTTACTCACCTACAGTACAGAACACAGTTAGTCACCTACAGTACAGAACACAGTTAGTCATCTACAGTACAGAACACAGTTATTCACCTACAGTACAGAACACAGTTAGTCATCTACATTACAGAACACAGTTAGTCACCTACAGTACAGAACACAATTAGTCACCTACAGTACAGAAAACAGTTAGTCATCTACAGGACAGAACACACAGTTATAAAGTTAGTCACCTACAGTACAGAACACAGTTAGTCATCTACAGTACAGCACAGTTATTCACCTGCAGTACAGAACACAGTTACACAGTTAGTCCCCTACAGTACAGAACACAGTTACACAGTTACTCCCCTACAGTACAGAACACAGTTACACAGTTAGTCCCCTACAGTACAGAACAGAGTTACACAGTTAGTCCCCTACAGTACAGACCACAGTCACCTACAGTACAGAACACAGTTAGTCATCTACATTACAGAACACAGTTAGTCCCATACAGTACAGAACACAGTTAGTCACCTACAGTACAGAACACAGTTAGTCACCTACAGTACAGAACACAGTTAGTTATCTACAGGACAGAACACTGTTACACAGTTAGTCACCTACAGTACAGAACATAGTTACACAATTAGTCACCTACAGTACAGAACACAGTTAGTCACCTACAGTACAGAACATAGTTACACAGTTAGTCACCTACAGTACAGAACACAGTTAGTCCCCTACAGTAGAGAACACAGTTAGTCAGCTACAGTACAGAACACAGTTAGTCACCTACAGTACAGAACACAGTTAGTCACCTACAGTACAGAACACAGTTAGTCCCCTACAGTACAGAACACAGTTAGTCCCCTACAGTACAGAACACAGTTAGTCATCTACAGTACAGAACACAGTTACACAGTTAGTCCCCTACAGTACAGAACACAGTTAGTCCCCTACAGTACAGAACACAGTTACACAGTTAGTCATCTACAGTACAGAACACAGTTACACAGTTAGTCATCTACAGTACAGAACACAGTTACACAGTTAGTCCCCTACAGTACAGAACACAGTTACACAGTTAGTCATCTACAGTACAGAAAACAGTTACACAGTTAGTCCCCTACAGTACAGAACACAGTTACACAGTTAGTCCCCTACAGTACAGAACACAGTTAGTCCCCTACAGTACAGAACACAGTTAGTCATATACAGTACAGAACACAGTTAGTCACCTACAGTACCGAACACAGTTACACAGTCAGTCACCTACAGTACAGAACACAGTTACACAGTCAGTCACCTACAGTACAGAACACAGTAACACAGTCAGTCAACGACAGTACAGAACACAGTTAGTCACCTACAGTACAGAACACAGTTAAACAGTCAGTCACCTACAGTACAGAACACAGTTACACAGTTAGTCACCTACAGTACAGAACACAGTTACACAGTCAGTCACCTACAGTACAGAACAAAGTTAGTGACCTACAGTACAGAACACAGTTACACAGTCAGTCACCTACAGTACAGAACACAGTTACACACCTACAGTACAGAACACAGTTACACAGTTAGTCGCCTACAGTACAGAACACAGTTACACAGTTAGTCACCTACAGAACACAGTTACACAGTTAGTCACCTACAGTACAGAACACAGTTACACAGTCAGTCGCCTACAGTAAAAACACGGTTAGTCACCTACAGTTCAGAACACAGTGAGTCACCTACAGTATAGAACACAGTTACACAGTTAGTCACCTACAGTACAGAACACAGTTAGCCACCTACAGTATAGAACACAATTAGTCATCTACAGTACAGAACACAGTTAGTCACCTACAGTATAGAACACTGTTACACAGTTAGTCACCTACAGTACAGAACAGTTAGTCATCTACAGTACAGAACACAGTGAGTCACCTACAGTATAGAACACAGTTACACAGTTAGTCACCTACAGTACAGAACACAGTTAGCCACCTACAGTACAGAACACAGAGTTACACAGTTAGTCACCTACAGTACAGAACACAGTTAGTCACCTACAGTAGAGCACACAGTTATTAATCTACAGTACAGAACACAGTTAATCACCTACAGTACAGAACACAGTTAGCCACCTACAGTACAGAACACAGTTAGTCACCTACAGTACAGAACACAGTTACACAGTTAGTCCCCTACAGTACAGAACACAGTTAGTCCCCTACAGTACAGAACACAGCTAGTCCCCTACAGTACAGAACACAGTTAGTCACCTACAGTACAGAACACAGTTAGTCACCTACAGTAAAGAACACAGTTAGTCATCTACAGGACAGAACACACAGTTACACACTTACTCACCTACAGTACAGAACACAGTTAGTCACCTACAGTACAGAACACAGTTAGTCATCTACAGTACAGACCACAGTCACCTACAGTACAGAACACAGTTAGTCATCTACATTACAGAACACAGTTAGTCCCATACAGTACAGAACACAGTTAGTCACCTACAGTACAGAACACAGTTAGTCACCTACAGTACAGAACACAGTTAGTTATCTACAGGACAGAACACTGTTACACAGTTAGTCACCTACAGTACAGAACATAGTTACACAATTAGTCACCTACAGTACAGAACACAGTTAGTCACCTACAGTACAGAACATAGTTACACAGTTAGTCACCTACAGTACAGAACACAGTTAGTCCCCTACAGTAGAGAACACAGTTAGTCAGCTACAGTACAGAACACAGTTAGTCACCTACAGTACAGAACACAGTTAGTCACCTACAGTACAGAACACAGTTAGTCCCCTACAGTACAGAACACAGTTAGTCCCCTACAGTACAGAACACAGTTACACAGTTAGTCATCTACAGTACAGAACACAGTTACACAGTTAGTCATCTACAGTACAGAACACAGTTACACAGTTAGTCCCCTACAGTACAGAACACAGTTACACAGTTAGTCATCTACAGTACAGAACACAGTTACACAGTTAGTCCCCTACAGTACAGAACACAGTTACACAGTTAGTCCCCTACAGTACAGAACACAGTTAGTCCCCTACAGTACAGAACACAGTTAGTCATATACAGTACAGAACACAGTTAGTCACCTACAGTACCGAACACAGTTACACAGTCAGTCACCTACAGTACAGAACACAGTTACACAGTCAGTCACCTACAGTACAGAACACAGTAACACAGTCAGTCAACGACAGTACAGAACACAGTTAGTCACCTACAGTACAGAACACAGTTAAACAGTCAGTCACCTACAGTACAGAACACAGTTACACAGTTAGTCACCTACAGTACAGAACACAGTTACACAGTCAGTCACCTACAGTACAGAACAAAGTTAGTGACCTACAGTACAGAACACAGTTACACAGTCAGTCACCTACAGTACAGAACACAGTTACACACCTACAGTACAGAACACAGTTACACAGTTAGTCACCTACAGTACAGAACACAGTTACACAGTTAGTCACCTACAGAACACAGTTACACAGTTAGTCACCTACAGTACAGAACACAGTTACACAGTCAGTCGCCTACAGTAAAAAACACGGTTAGTCACCTACAGTTCAGAACACAGTGAGTCACCTACAGTATAGAACACAGTTACACAGTTAGTCACCTACAGTACAGAACACAGTTAGCCACCTACAGTATAGAACACAATTAGTCATCTACAGTACAGAACACAGTTAGTCACCTACAGTATAGAACACTGTTACACAGTTAGTCACCTACAGTACAGAACAGTTAGTCATCTACAGTACAGAACACAGTGAGTCACCTACAGTATAGAACACAGTTACACAGTTAGTCACCTACAGTACAGAACACAGTTAGCCACCTACAGTACAGAACACAGAGTTACACAGTTAGTCACCTACAGTACAGAACACAGTTAGTCACCTACAGTAGAGCACACAGTTATTAATCTACAGTACAGAACACAGTTAATCACCTACAGTACAGAACACAGTTAGCCACCTACAGTACAGAACACAGTTAGTCACCTACAGTACAGAACACAGTTACACAGTTAGTCCCCTACAGTACAGAACACAGTTAGTCCCCTACAGTACAGAACACAGCTAGTCCCCTACAGTACAGAACACAGTTAGTCACCTACAGTACAGAACACAGTTAGTCACCTACAGTAAAGAACACAGTTAGTCATCTACAGGACAGAACACACAGTTACACACTTACTCACCTACAGTACAGAACACAGTTAGTCACCTACAGTACAGAACACAGTTAGTCATCTACAGTACAGAACACAGTTATTCACCTACAGTACAGAACACAGTTAGTCATCTACATTACAGAACACAGTTAGTCACCTACAGTACAGAACACAATTAGTCACCTACAGTACAGAAAACAGTTAGTCATCTACAGGACAGAACACACAGTTATAAAGTTAGTCACCTACAGTACAGAACACAGTTAGTCATCTACAGTACAGCACAGTTATTCACCTGCAGTACAGAACACAGTTACACAGTTAGTCCCCTACAGTACAGAACACAGTTACACAGTTACTCCCCTACAGTACAGAACACAGTTACACAGTTAGTCCCCTACAGTACAGAACAGAGTTACACAGTTAGTCCCCTACAGTACAGACCACAGTCACCTACAGTACAGAACACAGTTAGTCATCTACATTACAGAACACAGTTAGTCCCATACAGTACAGAACACAGTTAGTCACCTACAGTACAGAACACAGTTAGTCACCTACAGTACAGAACACAGTTAGTTATATACAGGACAGAACACTGTTACACAGTTAGTCACCTACAGTACAGAACATAGTTACACAGTTAGTCACCTTCAGAACAGAACACAGTTAGTCCCCTACAGTACAGAACACAGTTAGTCACCTACAGTACAGAACACAGTTAGTCATATACAGTGCAGAACACACTTCGTCACCTACAGCACAGAACACAGTTAGTCACCTACAGTACAGAACACAGTTAGTCATCTACAGGACAGAACACTGTTACACAGTTAGTCACCTACAGTACAGAACATAGTTACACAGTTAGTCACCTACAGTACAGAACACAGTTAGTCACCTACAGTACAGAACATAGTTACACAGTTAGTCACCTACAGTACAGAACACAGTTAGTCCCCTACAGTAGAGAACACAGTTAGTCAGCTACAGTACAGAACACAGTTAGTCACCTACAGTACAGAACACAGTTAGTCACCTACAGTACAGAACACAGTTAGTCACCTACAGTACAGAACACAGTTAGTCCCCTACAGTACAGAACACAGTTAGTCCCCTACAGTACAGAACACAGTTAGTCATCTACAGTACAGAACACAGTTACACAGTTAGTCCCCTACAGTACAGAACACAGTTAGTCCCCTACAGTACAGAACACAGTTACACAGTTAGTCATCTACAGTACAGAACACAGTTACACAGTTAGTCATCTACAGTACAGAACACAGTTACACAGTTAGTCCCCTACAGTACAGAACACAGTTACACAGTTAGTCATCTAGAGTACAGAACACAGTTACACAGTTAGTCATCTACAGTACAGAACACAGTTACACAGTTAGTCCCCTACAGTACAGAACACAGTTAGTCCCCTACAGTACAGAACACAGTTAGTCATATACAGTACAGAACACAGTTAGTCACCTACAGTACCGAACACAGTTACACAGTCAGTCACCTACAGTACAGAACACAGTTACACAGTCAGTCACCTACAGTACAGAACACAGTAACACAGTCAGTCAACGACAGTACAGAACACAGTTAGTCACCTACAGTACAGAACACAGTTAAACAGTCAGTCACCTACAGTACAGAACACAGTTACACAGTTAGTCACCTACAGTACAGAACACAGTTACACAGTCAGTCACCTACAGTACAGAACAAAGTTAGTGACCTACAGTACAGAACACAGTTACACAGTTAGTCACCTACAGAACACAGTTACACAGTTAGTCACCTACAGTACAGAACACAGTTAGCCACCTACAGTATAGAACACAATTAGTCATCTACAGTACAGAACACAGTTAGTCACCTACAGTATAGAACACTGTTACACAGTTAGTCACCTACAGTACAGAACAGAGTTAGTCATCTACAGTACAGAACACAGTGAGTCACCTACAGTATAGAACACAGTTACACAGTTAGTCACCTACAGTACAGAACACAGTTAGCCACCTACAGTACAGAACACAGAGTTACACAGTTAGTCACCTACAGTACAGAACACAGTCATCTACAGTACAGAACACAGTTAGTCACCTACAGTAGAGCACACAGTTATTAATCTACAGTACAGAACACAGTTAATCACCTACAGTACAGAACACAGTTAGCCACCTACAGTACAGAACACAGTTAGTCACCTACAGTACAGAACACAGTTACACAGTTAGTCCCCTACAGTACAGAACACAGTTAGTCCCCTACAGTACAGAACACAGCTAGTCCCCTACAGTACAGAACACAGTTACACAGTTAGTCACCTACAGTACAGACCACAGTCACCTACAGTACAGAACACAGTTAGTCATCTACAGTACAGAACACAGTTAGTCCCCTATAGTACAGAACACAGTTAGTCATCTACAGTACAGAACCCAGTTATTCACCTACAGTACAGAACACAGTTACACAGTTACTCCCCTACAGTACAGAACACAGTTAGTCCCCTACAGTACAGAACAGAGTTACACAGTTAGTCCCCTACAGTACAGACCACAGTCAACTACAGTACAGAACACAGTTATTCATCTACAGTACAGACCACAGTTAGTCACCTACAGTACAGAACACAGTTAGTCATCTACAGTACAGAACACAGTTACTCACCTACAGTACCGAACAAAGTTAGTCCCCTACAGTACAGAACACAGTTACACAGTCAGTCGCCTACAATACAGAACACAGTTACACAGTTAGACACCTACAGTACAGAACACAGTTACACAGTTAGTCACCTACAGTACAGAACACAGTTACACAGTCAGTCGCCTACAGTACAAAACACAGTTAGTCACCTACAGTTCAGAAAAAAGTTACACAGTTAGTCACCTACAGTACAGAACAAAGTTAGTCACCTACAGTAAAGAACACAATTAGTCATCTACAGTACAGAACACAGTTAGTCACCTACAGTATAGAACACTGTTACACAGTTAGTCACCTACAGTACAGAACAGAGTTAGTCATCTACAGTACAGAACACAGTGAGTCACCTACAGTATAGAACACAGTTACACAGTTAGTCACCTACAGTACAGAACACAGTTAGCCACCTACAGTACAGAACACAGTTAGTCACCTACAGTACAGAACACAGTTACACAGTTAGTCACCTACAGTACAGAACACAGTTACACAGTCAGTCGCCTACAGTACAGAACACAGTTAGTCCCCTACAATACAGAACACAGTTAGTCATCTACAGTACAGAACACAGTTACACAGTTAGTCCCCTACAGTACAGAACACAGTTAGTCCCTTACAGTACAGAACACAGTTACACAGTTAGTCCCCTACAGTACAGAACACAGTTACACAGTTAGTCACCTACAGTACAGACCACAGTCACCTACAGTACAGAACACAGTTAGTCATCTACAGTACAGAACACAGTTAGTCCCCTATAGTACAGAACACAGTTAGTCCCCTATAGTACAGAACACAGTTAGTCATCTAGAGTACAGAACCCAGTTATTCACCTACAGTACAGAACAGAGTTACACAGTTAGTTCCCTACAGTACAGACCACAGTTAGTCATCTACTGTACAGCACACAGTTAGTCACCTACAGTACAGAACACAGTTAGTCATCTACAGTACAGAACACAGTTAGTCATCTACAGTACAGAACACAGTTATTCACCTACAGTGCAGAACACAGTTAGTCACCTACAGTGCAGAACACAGTTAGTCACCTACAGTGCAGAACACAGTTAGTCACCTACAGTACAGAACATAATTCGTCATCTACAGGACAGAACACTGTTACACAGTTAGTCAACTAGAGTACAGAACATAGTTACACAGTTAGTCACCTTCAGAACAGAACACAGTTAGTCACCTACAGTACAGAACACAGTTAGTCACCTACAGTACAGAACACAGTTAGTCCCCTACAGTACAGAACACAGTTACACAGTTAGTCACCTACAGTACAGAACACAGTTAGTCATCTACAGTACAGAACACAGTTAGTCCCCTACAGTACAGAACACAGTTACACACTTAGTCACCTACAGTACAGAACACAGTTAGTCATCTACAGTACAGAACACAGTTAGTCATCTACAGTACAGAACACAGTTAGTCATCTACAGTACAGAACACAGTTAGTCACCTACAGTACAGAACACAGTTAGTCACCTACAGTACAGAACACAGTTAGTCACCTACAGTACAGAACACAGTTAGTCACCTACAGTACAGAACACAGTTAGTCCCCTACAGTAGAGAACACAGTTAGTCAGCTACAGTACAGAACACAGTTAGTCACCTACAGTACAGAACACAGTTAGTCACCTACAGTACAGAACACAGTTAGTCACCTACAGTACAGAACACAGTTAGTCCCCTACAGTACAGAACACAGTTAGTCCCCTACAATACAGAACACAGTTAGTCATCTACAGTACAGAACACAGTTACACAGTTAGTCCCCTACAGTACAGAACACAGTTAGTCCCCTACAGTACAGAACACAGTTACACAGTTAGTCATCTACAGTACAGAACACAGTTACACAGTTAGTCATCTACAGTACAGAACACAGTTACACAGTTAGTCCCCTACAGTACAGAACACAGTTAGTCCCCTACAGTACAGAACACAGTTACACAGTTAGTAATCTACAGTACAGAACACAGTTACACAGTTAGTCATCTACAGTACAGAACACAGTTACACAGTTAGTCCCCTACAGTACAGAACACAGTTAGTCCCCTACAGTACAGAACATGTTATCATCCATAACATTCACAAGGCCTTGGGACCAGATGGGTTACCAGGATGTGTACTCAGAGCACTGACTAGCTGGCAAGTGTCTTCAGTGACATTTTCAACCTCTCCCTATCTGAGTCTGTAATACCAACATGTTTCAAGCAGACCACCATAGTCCCTTTGCCCAAGAACACTAAGGTAACCTGCCTAAATGACGACCGGCCCGTAGCACTCACGTCTGTTGCCATGAAGTGCTTTGAAATGCTGGTCATGTCTCACATCAACACCATTATCCCAGAAACCCTAGACCCACTCCAATTTGCATACCGCCCAAACAGATCCACAGATGACTCAGTCTCTATTCCACTCCACACTGCCCTTTCCCACCTGGACAAAAGGAACACCTATGTGAGAATGCTGTTCATTGACTACAGCTCAGCGTTCAACACCATAGTGCCCTCAAAGCGCATCACCAAGCTAAGGATCCTGGGACTAAACACCTCCCTCTGCAACTGGATCCTGGACTTCCTGACAGGCCACCACCAGGTGGTAAGGGTAGGCAACAACACATCCACCACGATGATCCTCAACACTGGGGCCCTTCAGGGGTGTGTACTTAGTCCCCTCCTGTATTCCCTGTTCACCCACGACTGAGTGGCCATGCACGACTCCAACACCATCATTACGTTTTCTGACGACCCAACAGTGGTAGGCCTGATCACAGACAACGATGAGACAGCCTATATGGAGGAGATCAGAGACCTGGCTATGTGGTGCCAGGACAACTACCTCTCCCTTATCGTTAGCAAGACAAAGGAGCTGATTGTTGACAATAGAAAATGGAGGGCCGAGCAACCCCCATCCACATCAACGGGACTGTTGTGGAGCGGGTTGAGAGTCCATTGGCGACCACATCACTAAGGATCTATCATGGTCCAAACTAGTCTTGGGCAGTATACTGTATACCAGGTATTTGGAAATAGCCACAGATGGTTTTTCAATAACGTCAAGGTTTAAACTATTTATTTTATGTTTTTTTTTACATTTAAATATTTGTAGCTACTTTTTAAGTTGAAGAAGACATTTTTGGAGAATATTGGCTGGCTGCATCACCGCTTCGACCACAAGGCACTACAGAGGGTAGTGTATACGGCCCAGTCCATCACTGGGGCCAAGCTCCCTGCCATCTAGGACCTATATAACACACTGTGTCAGACCAAGGCCCTAAAAATTGTCAAAGAATACAGACACCAGCCATAGACAGTTCTCTCTGCTACCGCATGGCAAGCTGGAACCAACAGGAGCCTGAACAACTTCTAACCCCAAGCCATAAGACTGCTAAATAGTTAGTTAAATAGTTAACAGGACCATTTGCATTGACTCTTTTTGTACTTTTTTGACTCTTCACATACGCTCGTTACTGGTTCCCCATGTAGCCAAGATAATGTTAAGTGTTATTACTTTTCTCAACACTCTTTCTCTCTGCATTGTTGGGAAGGGCCCGTAAGTAAGCATTTCACTGTTAGTCTCCACCTGTTGTTTACAAAGCATGTGACAAATAACATTTGATTTGATGTCTCACCACGTGGCGGTCGTAGGGGTTCCGTGGTGGTCTGGTCGGCACGGTAACATTAACAGGAAGTCGGACCCTTTCGATGATGCTGCGCACCGTGTGGTCAGCTCCCAGCATGCCCTGCTCCAGAGGGGAGCGCGTGCAGAACCGTCCTCGGCAGGCGAAGGGCAGAGAGATGCTCTGATTGGTCCGATGGTTCATGCACACCAAACATGGAGTTTTACCTGAAACAAAGTGAGAGCTCAGGGTGTGGTATGAAACAGAGAGAGAGCACAGGGTGTGGTATGAAACAGAGAGAGAGCTCAGGGTGTGTTATGAAACAGAGAGAGAGCTCAGGGTGTGGTGTGAAACAGAGAGAGAGCTCAGGGTGTGGTGTGAAACAGAGAGAGAGCTCAGGGTGTGGTGTGAAACAGAGAGAGAGCTCAGGGTGTGGTGTGAAACAGAGAGAGAGCTCAGGGTGTGGTGTGAAACAGAGAGAGAGCTCAGGGTGTGGTGTGAAACAGAGAGAGAGCTCAGGGTGTGGTGTGAAACAGAGAGAGAGCTCAGGGTGTGGTGTGAAACAGAGAGAGAGCTCAGGGTGTGGTGTGAAACAGAGAGAGAGCTCAGGGTGTGGTATGAAACAAAGTGAGAGCTCAGGGTGTGGTGTGAAACAGAGAGAGAGCTCAGGGTGTGGTGTGAAACAGAGAGAGAGCTCAGGGTGTGGTGTGAAACAGAGAGAGAGCTCAGGGTGTGGTGTGAAACAGAGAGAGAGCTCAGGGTGTGGTGTGAAACAGAGAGAGAGCTCAGGGTGTGGTATGAAACAGAGAGAGAGCTCAGGGTGTGGTGTGAAACAGAGAGAGAGCTCAGGGTGTGGTATGAAACAGAGAGAGAGCTCAGGGTGTGGTGTGAAACAGAGAGAGAGAGCTCAGGGTGTGGTGTGAAACAGAGAGAGAGCTCAGGGTGTGGTGTGAAACAGAGAGAGAGCTCAGGGTGTGGTGTGAAACAGAGAGAGAGCTCAGGGTGTGGTGTGAAACAGAGAGAGAGCTCAGGGTGTGGTGTGAAACAGAGAGAGAGCTCAGGGTGTGGTGTGAAACAGAGAGAGAGCTCAGGGTGTGGTATGAAACAGAGAGAGAGCTCAGGGTGTGGTATGAAACAAAGTGAGAGCTCAGGGTGTGGTGTGAAACAGAGAGAGAGCTCAGGGTGTGGTATGAAACAGAGAGAGAGCTCAGGGTGTGGTGTGAAACAGAGAGAGAGCTCAGGGTGTGGAGTGGTGTGTGGGTCTTACTGCGGGGGGTCTTCCCCAGGCGTCTCAGGAGCGCGCTCAGTCCAGTCTTCTCCGTGGTGGGCGTGGCTGTGAGAAACTCTGCCTTTCCCGTGAGTGACAGCTCATCACCAGGCTGCAGCACCACACTGTACGACTCACTGTCCTCACTGAACTCCCTGACAGAACCTACACACACACACACACACACACACACACACACACACACACACACACACACACACACACACACACACACACACACACACACACACACACACACACACACACACACACACACACACACACACACAGAGCAGGGTTTGTGATGTATAGATGAAATAGACAGAGTAGAGCTGACTGAAGCTCCTTCACCCCTGACCTTGACAGTGAAGCTGATAGTTTCCATGGCGAAGACGCGGTCAGGGAACATTCCGGCCACTTCCTCCACCGAGGAGAAATACTGGATGGGGTCCCTAACGTCTCTGTCTTCATCTATCAGACGGAACCTACCTACACACAGACAGGGAGAGACATGGTTCATTTAGTTAAATATTTAACAACTAAAAGCATTTGCATTTGTGACAAATCATTCACTAAACCTCAACTAAATGTTGTACATTCAGGGTCAAAATATATTGATACAACAGTAGCTAAGATGGGGAGAAGTCTGTCCATAATGAAGCGCTGCTCTGCCTTCTTAACAACATTATCAACAAGGCAGGTCCTACTGGCCCTAGTTTCTAAATTCTTAACAGCACTATCAACAAGGCAGGTCCTACAGGCCCTAGTTTCTACCTTCTTAACAGCACTATCAACAAGGCAGGTCCTACAGGCCCTAGTTTCTACCTTCTTAAAAACATTATCAACAAGGCAGGTCCTACAGGCCCTAGTTTCTACCTTCTTAACAACACCATCAACAAGGCAGGTCCTACAGGCCCTAGTTTCTACCTTCTTAACATCACTATCAACAAGGCAGGTCCTAGGCCCTAGTTTCTACCTTCTTAACAGCACTATCAACAAGGCAGGTCCTACAGGCCCTAGTTTCTACCTTCTTAACAGCACTATCAACAAGGCAGGTCCTACAGGCCCTAGTTTCTACCTTCTTAACAGCACTATCAACAAGGCAGGTCCTAGGCCCTAGTTTCTACCTTCTTAACAGCACTATCAACAAGGCAGGTCCTACAGGCCCTAGTTTTGTCACACCTGGACTACTGTTCAGTCGTGTGGGCAGGTGCCACAAAAAGGGACTTAGGAAAATTACAAATGGCTCAGAACAGGGCAGCACGGCTGACACTTGGATGTACACAGAGCTAATATTAATAATATGCATTTCAATCTCTCCTGGCTCCCACTAGACATGCCACCAGAGGTCTCTTTACAGTCCCCAAGTCCAGAACAGACTATGGGAGGTGCACAGTACTACATAGAGCCAAGACAACATGGAACTCTATTCCACATCAAATAACTGATGCGAATACATCTTATGGAACAGCGGGGACTGTGAAGTAACACAAACATGATAACACACGTACAATACAGACATGTACACATGGATTTTGTGTTATAGATATGTGGTAGTAGAGTAGAGGGCACACACTTACTGTGTTGTGAAATCTGTTATGATTGTATTGTAATGTTTTAAAATGCATAACTGCTTTAATTTTGCTGGACCCCAGGAAGAGTAGCTGCTGACTTGGCAGGAACTAATGGGGATCCATAATATACCCCAGGAAGAGTAGCTGCTGACTTGGCAGGAACTAATGGGGATCCATAATAAACCCCAGGAAGAGTAGCTGCTGCAGGAACTAATGGGGATCCATAATAAACCCCAGGAAGAGTAGCTGCTGACTTGGCAGGAACTAATGGGGATCCATAATAAACCCCAGGAAGAGTAGCTGCTGCCTTGGCAGGAACTAATGGGGATCCATAATAAACCCCAGGAAGAGTAGCTGCTGCCTTGGCAGGAACTAATGGGGATCCATAATAAACCCCAGGAAGAGTAGCTGCTGACTTGGCAGGAACTAATGGGGATCCATAATAAACCCCAGGAAGAGTAGCTGCTGCCTTGGCAGGAACTAATGGGGATCCATAATAAACCCCAGGAAGAGTAGCTGCTGCCTTCGCAGGAACTAATGGGGATCCATAATAAACCCCAGGAAGAGTAGCTGCTGCCTTGGCAGGAACTAATGGGGATCTTTAATAAACCCCAGGAAGAGTAGCTGCTGACTTGGCAGGAACTAATGGGGATCCATAATATACCCCAGGAAGAGTAGCTGCTGCCTTGGCAGGAACTAATGGGGATCCATAATAAACCCCAGGAAGAGTAGCTGCTGACTTGGCAGGAACTAATGGGGATCCATAATATACCCCAGGAAGAGTAGCTGCTGACTTGGCAGGAACTAATGGGGATCCATAATATACCCCAGGAAGAGTAGCTGCTGCCTTGGCAGGAACTAATGGGGATCCATAATAAACCCCAGGAAGAGTAGCTGCTGACTTGGCAGGAACTAATGGGGATCCATAATATACCCCAGGAAGAGTAGCTGCTGCCTTGGCAGGAACTAATGGGGATCCATAATAAAACCCAGGAAGAGTAGCTGCTGCCTTGGCAGGAACTAATGGGGATCCATAATAAACCCCAGGAAGAGTAGCTGCTGCCTTGGCAGGAACTAATGGGGATCCATAATAAACCCCAGGAAGAGTAGCTGCTGCCTTGGCAGGAACTAATGGGGATCCATAATAAACCCCAGGAAGAGTAGCTGCTGCCTTGGCAGGAACTAATGGGGATCCATAATAAACCCCAGGAAGAGTAGCTGCTGTCTTGGCAGGAACTAATGGGGATCCATAATAAACCCCAGGAAGAGTAGCCGCTGCCTTGGCAGGAACTAATAGGGATCCATAATAAACCCCAGGAAGAGTAGCTGCTGCCTTTACAGGAACTAACAGGGATCCATGGTCTCTAAACGTGGGGGAGACGTGGTCTCTAAACGTGGGGGAGACGTGGTCTCTAAACGTGGGGGAGACGTGGTCTCTAAACATGGAGGAGACGTGGTCTCTAAACGTGGAGGAGACGTGGTCTCTAAACATGGAGGAGACGTGGTCTCTAAACGTGGAGGAGACGTGGTCTCTAAACGTGGAGGAGACGTGGTCTCTAAACATGGGGGAGACGTGGTCTCTAAACGTGGAGGAGACGTGGTCTCTAAACGTGGGGGAGACGTGGTCTCTAAACATGGAGGAGTAGTGGTCTCTAAACATGGAGGAGTAGTGGTCTCTAAACGTGGAGGACACATGGTCTCTAAACGTGGAGGACACGTGGTCTCTAAACGTGGGGGAGACGTGGTCTCTAAACATGGAGGACACGTGGTCTCTAAACCTGGAGGACACGTGGTCTCTAAACGTGGAGGAGACGTGGTCTCTAAACATGGAGGAGACGTGGTCTCTAAACATGGAGGAGACGTGGTCTCTAAACGTGGAGGAGACGTGGTCTCTAAACATGGAGGAGACGTGGTCTCTAAACGGGGAGGAGACGTGGTCTCTAAACGTGGAGGAGACGTGGTCTCTAAACGTGGAGGAGACGTGGTCTCTAAACGTGGAGGAGACGTGGTCTCTAAACATGGAGACGTGGTCTCTAAACATGGAGGAGACGTGGTCTCTAAACGTGGAGGACGTAGTCTCTAAACGTGGGGGAGACGTGGTCTCTAAACGTGGGGGAGACGTTGTCTCTAAACATGGAGGAGTAGTGGTCTCTAAACATGGAGGAGCAGTGGTCTCTAAACATGGAGGAGCAGTGGTCTCTAAACGTGGGGGAGACGTTGTCTCTAAACATGGAGGAGTAGTGGTCTCTAAACATGGAGGAGTAGTGGTCTCTAGACATGGAGACGTGGTCTCTAAACATAGAGGAGTAGTGGTCTCTAAACATAGAGGAGACGTGGTCTCTAGACATGGAGGAGTAGTGGTCTCTAGACATGGAGGAGTAGTGGTCTCTAGACATGGAGGAGTAGTGGTCTCTAGACATGGAGGAGTAGTGGTCTCTAGACATGGAGGAGTAGTGGTCTCTAGACATGGAGGAGTAGTGGTCTCTAAACATGGAGGAGTAGTGGTCTCTAAACATGGAGACGTGGTCTCTAAACATGGAGGAGTAGTGGTCTCTAAACATAGAGGAGTAGTGGTCTCTAAACATGGAGGAGTAGTGGTCTCTAGACATGGAGGAGTAGTGGTCTCTAAACATGGAGGAGTAGTGGTCTCTAAACATGGAGGAGTAGTGGTCTCTAGACATGGAGGAGTAGTGGTCTCTAAACATGGAGGAGTAGTGGTCTCTAAACATGGAGGAGTAGTGGTCTCTAAACATGGAGGAGTAGTGGTCTCTAAACATAGAGGAGTAGTGGTCTCTAAACATGGAGGAGTAGTGGTCTCTAAACATGGAGGAGTAGTGGTCTCTAAACATGGAGGAGTAGTGGTCTCTAAACATAGAGGAGTAGTGGTCTCTAAACATAGAGGAGTAGTGGTCTCTAAACATAGAGGAGTAGTGGTCTCTAAACATAGAGGAGTAGTGGTCTCTAAACATGGAGGAGTAGTGGTCTCTAAACATAGAGGAGTAGTGGTCTCTAAACATAGAGGAGTAGTGGTCTCTAAACATAGAGGAGTAGTGGTCTCTAAACATAGAGGAGTAGTGGTCTCTAAACATAGAGGAGTAGTGGTCTCTAAACATGGAGGAGTAGTGGTCTCTAAACGTGGAAGAGACGTGGTCTCTAAACATGGAGACGTGGTCTCTAAACATAGAGGAGTAGTGGTCTCTAGACATGGAGGAGTAGTGGTCTCTAAACATGGAGGAGTAGTGGTCTCTAAACATGGAGACGTGGTCTCTAAACATAGAGGAGTAGTGGTCTCTAGACATGGAGGAGTAGTGGTCTCTAAACGTGGGGGAGACGTTGTCTCTAAACATGGAGGAGTAGTGGTCTCTAAACATGGAGGAGTAGTGGTCTCTAAACATAGAGGAGTAGTGGTCTCTAAACATGGAGGAGTAGTGGTCTCTAGACATGGAGACGTGGTCTCTAAACATAGAGGAGTAGTGGTCTCTAAACATAGAGGAGTAGTGGTCTCTAAACATGGAGACGTGGTCTCTAAACATAGAGGAGTAGTGGTCTCTAGACATGGAGGAGTAGTGGTCTCTAGACATGGAGACGTGGTCTCTAAACATAGAGGAGTAGTGGTCTCTAAACATGGAGGAGTAGTGGTCTCTAGACATGGAGACGTGGTCTCTAAACATAGAGGAGTAGTGGTCTCTAGACATGGAGACGTGGTCTCTAAACATAGAGGAGTAGTGGTCTCTAGACATGGAGGAGCAGTGGTCTCTAAACATGGAGACGTGGTCTCTAAACATAGAGGAGTAGTGGTCTCTAGACATGGAGGAGTAGTGGTCTCTAAACATGGAGGAGTAGTGGTCTCTAAACATGGAGACGTGGTCTCTAAACATAGAGGAGTAGTGGTCTCTAAACATGGAGGAGCAGTGGTCTCTAAACGTGGGGGAGACGTTGTCTCTAAACATGGAGGAGTAGTGGTCTCTAAACATGGAGGAGTAGTGGTCTCTAAACATGGAGGAGTAGTGGTCTCTAGACATGGAGGAGTAGTGGTCTCTAAACATGGAGGAGTAGTGGTCTCTAGACATGGAGGAGTAGTGGTCTCTAAACATGGAGGAGTAGTGGTCTCTAGACATGGAGGAGTAGTGGTCTCTAAACATAGAGGAGTAGTGGTCTCTAGACATGGAGGAGTAGTGGTCTCTAAACATGGAGGAGTAGTGGTCTCTAGACATGGAGGAGTAGTGGTCTCTAAACATAGAGGAGTAGTGGTCTCTAAACATGGAGGAGTAGTGGTCTCTAGACATGGAGGAGTAGTGGTCTCTAAACATGGAGGAGTAGTGGTCTCTAAACATGGAGGAGTAGTGGTCTCTAAACATAGAGGAGTAGTGGTCTCTAGACATGGAGGAGTAGTGGTCTCTAAACATGGAGGAGTAGTGGTCTCTAGACATGGAGGAGTAGTGGTCTCTAAACATAGAGGAGTAGTGGTCTCTAGACATGGAGGAGACGTGGTCTCTAAACATAGAGGAGTAGTGGTCTCTAGACATGGAGGAGTAGTGGTCTCTAAACATGGAGGAGTAGTGGTCTCTAGACATGGAGGAGTAGTGGTCTCTAAACATAGAGGAGTAGTGGTCTCTAAACATGGAGGAGTAGTGGTCTCTAAACATAGAGGAGTAGTGGTCTCTAGACATGGAGGAGTAGTGGTCTCTAAACCTGGTTTCTAGTCAGAGAGAAAAGGAAGGTGTCCAGACTTTCTATAACAAATATTAAAAAGCAGACTGTTGCCAGTGGCGTAAACACCCCCCTTCAGGGGGCACCTTAGCTAACTCTGGCCTCCTCTCTCAGCCAATCAGAAGCTAGAGGGGTTGTTATGGTAACCGTTAAACAAGCTCCATTCTCACGCTGAACAGAGATACATCACTACGGAGACACACAAACAACCTCTATCTCTTTGTTGACTGTTGCTGGGTGTTATCAATCTCCATCAGCACCGGCCTGTAGCTCTCTCCTGTTCAAATCTTACACCAAGTCTGAATTTGTCCTGCTAGGTGACCTAAACTGGGACATGCTTAACCACCTGACCAAGTCCCTAAATCTTTTGGAGATTATTACCAATCCCACAAGGTATGACTCCAAACACCCAGAAAAGGCTACTCTCCTTGATGTTATCTTCACAAATAATCCTGATAGGTATCAGTCTGGTGTTTTCTCTAATGACCTTAGTGATCACTGTTTTACAGCCTGTGTTCATAAAGGCTGCTCAGTGAAACGACCTGCCCTGATTTGTAGCAGACGCTTGCTAAAAAACTTTAATGAGAAAGCCTTCCTTCATGAACTGGCCTCTGTAAAATGGTACAGAATCAGCTTGATCCCCTCTGCCAACACACTGACAATGACACTGACTCAACTCCAGCCACTTTAATAATGGGAATTGATGGGAAATGATGTAAATATATAAACAATGCTACCTTATATAATGTTACTTACCCTACATTATTCATCTCATATGCATACGTATATACTGTACTCTATATCATCGACTGCATCTTCATGTAATACATGTATCACTAGCCACTTTAACTATGCCACTTTGTTTACATACTCATCTCATATGTATATACTGTACTCGATATCAGCTACTGTATCTTGCCTATGCTGCTCTGTACCATCACTCATTCATATATCCTTATGTACATATTCTTTATCCCCTTACACTGTGTATAAGACAGTAGTTTTGGAATTGTTAGTTAGATTACTTGTTGGTTATTACTGCATTGTCGGAACTAGAAGCACAAGCATTTCGCTACACTCGCATTAACATCTGCTAACCATGTGTATGTGACAAATAAAATTTGATTTGATTTGATTTGTTGAAGACGGTATTGTCAACAAACACGCCACCATAAAGAAAATGAGAATTAAAAACAGGTTCAGCCCCTGGTTCAACCGTGATCTTGAAGAGTTACTCCACCTCAAGAATTCCATTTGGCGAAAGGCTCGGCACACACATACTCAGGCTGACTGGCTCTGATTCAGGCAAATGAGAAATAAGTGCACTCAGGCTATCCTGAAGGCCAAAGTTAGCTACTTTAAAGGAGCAGTTCTCCCACTGTGGGTCTAACCCCAAGAAGTTCTGGAAAACGGTTAAAGACCTGGAGAATAAACCCTCCTCCTCACCTTCTCTCAGCACATATCAAAGCTGCAGGCTAAAGTTAAATCTAGACTTGGTTTCCTCTATCGTAATCAATCCCCTTTCACCCCAGCTGCCAAACTAACCCTGATTCAGATGACCATCCTACCCATACTAGCTTACGGACACATAATTTATAGATTGGCAGGTAAGGGTGCTCTCTAGCGGCTAGATGTTCTTTACCATTCGGCCATCAGATTTTCCACCAATGCTCCTTATAGGACACATCACTGCACTCTGTACTCCTCTGTAAACTGGTAATCTCTGTATAACCGTCGCAAGACCCACTGGTTGATGCTTATTTACAAAACCCTCTTAGGCCTCACTCCCCCCTATCTGAGATATCTACTGCAGCCCTCATCCTCCACATATAACACCCGTTCTGCCAGTCACATTCTGTTTAAAGGTCCCCAAAACACACACATCCCTGGTGTAACAGTACTCTTCTTGCGTTGTGTACAATCAGTCATCGACACGGAACTCCAACATGTAGCACCAGTCATGTAGATTTATTCTGATAGGAACGGCACAAAATTGCACGTCATGCAATGCACGTCTCACCATCCAACTCTGCACTCACGCACGCTGGTTTGGTGCTTGTTCACTGGTAAAACTCACCCTACTTATATCAGATATACATTAGAATTGCAAATAAACAAGTAACACAAAAGTTATCGTTTATCTGTGAAGAGCCTCAGCCAGAGAAATCATCAATTTCGATAATAAAACGTTCTAGTGGCGCCCTCTTGTGGTGAAATGCGATATTGCCATAAACTGCACCAGCAACATCTTATCTGATTCTTCGACAGCAACCACGGCGAAGTTCTGAGATGGAAATCCAGCGAAGGATGATCCGATCCGGAAGAACGGTCACGGCACCACTGTAACAGTATAACTTTAGACCGTCCCCTCGCCCATACCCGGGCACGAACCAGGGACCCTCTGCACACATCAACAACAGTCACCCTCGAAGCATCGTTAGCAAGTGACGTCACCGATTGAAACGCTATTTAGCGCGCACCGCTAACTAAGCTAGCCATTTCACATCCGTTACACTCACCCCCCTTTTGACCTCCTCCTTTTTCCGCAGCAACCAGTGATACGGGTCAACAGCATCAATGTAACAGTATAACTTTAGACCGTCCCCTCGTCCATACCCGGGCGCGAACCAGGGACCCTCTGCACACATCAACAACAGTCACCCACGAAGCATCGTTACCCATCGCTCCACAAAAGCCACGGCCCTTGCAGAGCAAGGGGAACTACTACTTCAAGGTCTCAGAGCAAGTGACGTTACCGTTTGAAACGCTATTTAGCGCGCACCGCTGACTAAGCTAGCCGTTTCACATCCGTTACACTGGGTCACTCCTCTTTTCAGTTTGCTTCAGCTAGCGACTGGAACGAGCTGCAACAAAACACTCAAACTGGACCGTTTTATCTCAATCTCTTCATTCAAAGACAATCATGGACACTCATACTGACAGTTGTGACTGCTTTGTGTGATGTATTGTTGTCTCTACCTTCTTGCCCTTTGTGTTGTTGTTTGTGACCAATAATGTTTGTACCATGTTGTGTTGCTGCCATGTTGTTGTTATGTTGTGTTGCTACCATGTTGTTGTTATGTTGTGTTGCTACCATGTTGTTGTTATGTTGTGTTGCTACCATGTTGTAGTTATGTTGTGTTGCTGCCATGTTGTTGTTATGTTGTGTTGCTGCCATGTTGTTGTTATGTTGTGTTGCTGCCATGTTGTAGTTATGTTGTGTTGCTGCCATGTTGTTGTTATGTTGTGTTGCTACCATGTTGTTGTTATGTTGTGTTGCTGCCATGTTGTAGTTATGTTGTGTTGCTACCATGTTGTTGTTATGTTGTGTTGCTACCATGTTGTGTTGCTGCCATGTTGTAGTTATGTTGTGTTGCTACCATGTTGTAGTTATGTTGTGTTGCTACCATGTTGTGTTGCTGCCATGTTGTAGTTATGTTGTGTTGCTGCCATGTTGTAGTTATGTTGTGTTGCTACCATGTTGTAGTTATGTTGTGTTGCTACCATGTTGTGTTGCTACCATGTTGTAGTTATGTTGTGTTGCTGCCATGTTGTTGTTATGTTGTGTTGCTACCATGTTGTTGTTATGTTGTGTTGCTACCATGTTGTGTTGCTACCATGTTGTGTTGCTACCATGTTGTAGTTATGTTGTGTTGCTACCATGTTGTGTTGCTACCATGTTGTTCTTATGTTGTGTTGCTACCATGTTGTTGTTATGTTGTGTTGCTACCATGTTGTAGTTATGTTGTGTTGCTGCCATGTTGTTGTTATGTTGTGTTGCTACCATGTTGTTGTTATGTTGTGTTGCTACCATGTTGTTGTTATGTTGTGTTGCTACCATGTTGTAGTTATGTTGTGTTGCTGCCATGTTGTTGTTATGTTGTGTTGCTACCATGTTGTTGTTATGTTGTGTTGCTACCATGTTGTGTTGCTACCATGTTGTGTTGCTACCATGTTGTAGTTATGTTGTGTTGCTACCATGTTGTGTTGCTACCATGTTGTTGTTATGTTGTGTTGCTACCATGTTGTAGTTATGTTGTGTTGCTACCATGTTGTTCTTATGTTGTGTTGCTGCCATGTTGTTGTTATGTTGTGTTGCTACCATGTTGTTGTTATGTTGTGTTGCTACCATGTTGTGTTGCTACCATGTTGTGTTGCTACCATGTTGTAGTTATGTTGTGTTGCTACCATGTTGTGTTGCTACCATGTTGTAGTTATGTTGTGTTGCTACCATGTTGTGTTGCTACCATGTTGTGTTGCTACCATGTTGTAGTTATGTTGTGTTGCTACCATGTTGTGTTGCTACCATGTTGTTGTTATGTTGTGTTGCTACCATGTTGTAGTTATGTTGTGTTGCTACCATGTTGTTCTTATGTTGTGTTGCTGCCATGTTGTTGTTATGTTGTGTTGCTACCATGTTGTTGTTATGTTGTGTTGCTACCATGTTGTGTTGCTACCATGTTGTGTTGCTACCATGTTGTAGTTATGTTGTGTTGCTACCATGTTGTGTTGCTGCCATGTTGTAGTTATGTTGTGTTGCTGCCATGTTGTTGTTATGTTGTGTTGCTGCCATGTTGTTGTTATGTTGTGTTGCTGCCATGTTGTTGTTATGTTGTGTTGCTGCCATGTTGTTGTCTTAGGTCTCTCTTTATGTAGTGTTGTGTTCTCTCTCTTGTCATGATGTGTGTTTTGTTCTATATTTTAATTAAATGTATTTGTATCCCCAGCCCCCCGTACCCAAAGGAGGCCTTTTGCCTTTTGTTAGGTCGTCATTGTAAATAAGAATTTGTTCTTAACTGCCTCGTTAAATACTGCTACTCTGTTATTATCTATGCATAGTCACTTCAATAACTCTACCTACATGTACATATTACTTCAACTAACCGGTGCCCCCGCACATTGACTCTGTACCGGTACCCCCTGTATCTAGCCTCCACATTGACTCTGTACCGGTAACCCCTGTATCTAGCCTCCACATTGACACTGTACCGGTACCCCCTGTATATAGCCTCCACATTGACTCTGTACCGGTACCCCCTGTATCTAGCCTCCACATTGACTCTGTACCGGTAACCCCTGTATCTAGCCTCCACATTGACACTGTACCGGTACCCCCTGTATATAGCCTCCACATTGACTCTGTACCGGTAACCCCAGTACATAGCCTCCACATTGACACTGTACCGGTACACCCTGTATATAGCCTCCACATTGACTCTGTACCGGTAACCCCAGTACATAGCCTCCACATTGACTCTGTACCGGTACCCCCTGTATATAGCCTCCACATTGACACTGTACCGGTACCCCTGTATATAGCCTCCACATTGACTCTGTACCGTAACACCCTGTATATAGCCTCCACATTGACACTGTACCGGTACCCCCTGTATATAGCCTCCACATTGACTAAGTACCGGTACCCCCTGTATATAGCCTCCACATTGACTCTGTACCGGTACCCCATGTATATAGCCTCCACATTGACTCTGTACCGGTACCCCCTGTATATAGCCTCCACATTGACTCTGTACCGGTACCCCCTGTATATAGCCTCCACATTGACTCTGTACCGGTACCCCCTGTATATAGTCTCCACACTAACTCTGTACCGTACGCCCAGTACATAGCCTCCACATTGACTCTGTACCGGTACCCCCTTTTATATAGCCTCCACATTGACTCTGAACCGGTACGCCCTGTATATAGCCTCCACATTGACTCTGTACCGTAACACCCTGTATATAGCCTCCACATTGACTCTGTACTGATACCCCCTGTATATAGCCTCCACACGGACTCTGTACCGGTACCCCCTGTACATAGCCTCCACATTGACTCTGTACCGGTACCCCCTGTATATAGCCTCCACATTGACTCTGTACCGGTACCCCCTGAATGTAGCCTCCACATTGACTCTGTACCGGTACCCCCTGAATGTAGCCTCCACATTGACTCTGTACCGGTACCCCCTGTATATAGCCTCCACATTGACTCTGTACCGTAACACCCTGTATATAGCCTCCACATTGACTCTGTACCGGTACCCCCTATATATAGCCTCCACATTGACTCTGTACCAGTACCCCCTGTATATAGCCTCCACATTGACTCTGTACCGGTACCCCCTGAATGTAGCCTCCACATTGACTCTGTACCGGTACCCCCTGTATATAGCCTCCACATTGACTCTGTACCGGTATCCCCTGAATGTAGCCTCCACATTGACTCTGTATCGGTACCCCCTGAATGTAGCCTTCACATTGACTCTGTATCGGTACCCCCTGAATGTAGCCTCCACATTGACTCTGTACCATAACACCCTGTATATAGCCTCCACATTGACTCTGTACCAGTACCCCTGTATATAGCCTCCACATTGACTCTTTACCGGTACCCCTGAATGTAGCCTCCACGTTGACTCTGTACCGGTACCCCTGAATGTAGCCTCCACATTGACTCTGTACCGGTACCCCCTGTATATAGCCTCCACATTGACTCTGTACCGGTACCCCTGAATGTAGCCTCCACATTGACTCTGTACCGGTACCCCCTGTATATAGCCTCCACATTTACTCTGTACCGGTACCCCCTGTATATAGCCTCCACATTGACTCTGTACCGGTACCCCCTGAATGTAGCCTCCACATTGACTCTGTACCGGTACCCCTGTATATAGCCTCCACATTGACTCTGTACCGTAACACCCTGTATATAGCCTCCACATTGACTCTGTACCGGTACCCCCTGTATATAGCCTCCACATTGACTCTGTACCGTAACACCCTGTATATAGCCTCCACATTGACTCTGTACCGGTACACCCTGTATATAGCCTCCACATTGACTCTGTACCGTAACACCCTGTATATAGCCTCCACATTGACTCTGTACCGGTACCCCATGTATATAGCCTCCACATTGACTCTGTACCAGTACC